>NW_022900943.1:25057427-25061292 GCF_012274545.1 Fukomys damarensis | reverse complement strand
AACAAAGGAAAGCCCAGGTCCTGATGGCTTCACTGCTGAATTTTAAAAGACATTTAGAGGAGATCTATTGCCGCCACTCTTTAATCTTTTCAATGAAATTGAAAGGGAAACAATACTTCTAAATTCATTCCTGGAAGTAAGTGTCACTTTGATTCTAAAACCAGGCAAAGACCCAAACAAAAAAGAAAACTAAAGGCCAATCTCCCTAATGAACAAAGATGCAAAAATCCTCAGTAAGAAACTGACAAACAGAATACAGGGTCTTCAAGAAGATCACATACCCTGAGCAAGTCGGATTTATCCCAGGGGTGCAAGGATGGTTCAACATACATAAATCAATAAAAGTAATACGTTATGTTAACAGAGCCAAGGACAAAAACTGTGTGATCATCTCAATAGATCCAGAAAACGCATTTGACAAAATTCAACAAACATTTATGACAAAAACCCTACAGAAAATTAGGGTTCTCCATGCCCTGGACTCTCACCCCACATACAATGCTAACATGGCTGACTTTGGGCTCCCTGGGAGCTTTGACTGGAGTCACATGGCCCCGCTGGGATCCCTGACTTTGCTTCTGATTACCCGGTCGTTTGCTCTAAGTGGTGGGTAACCTCTCTGAGCTCTATTTAACTCTAAAGCAGGTATGATAATCCTGCTAATGTCTTACTGCTGCTGTGTAAATTAAATGAGATATGACAAAAGACATCTTTATCACTGTGCACAGTGTCTGATCTCTGATAATTGCTTGCTAAATATTTTCAACTATTGTAGCTCACTGACAAATGAAGCACTAAAAGGAACTAAAAAGCCACAGCAGACTGGGATATTATTGTAGTGCTCAGCAGAGTAGTGCTGGGATCACTGATGTGATTGCAGTATTTTAACGAAAGATAATAATTAATTAGCCTCCAGGAGGAGAACTGGGGGTCATCAAGAAAGACACAGGTAAAAAGAAAAATATTTTAATCTGTTATGTTTATCATAAAAATAAACTCAACTATAATGAAAAACTCTACCTAAAAGTTGATCAAAAGCACATTTAATTGAATGTACCTGTAAGGATGGAATATGCATCCTTTTCTCTATTCCGCTAAGTACAACTGAAAACCCTGGACGTTGTATTTAAAACAAGCATCAGACTCTTAATGTGGGGAGAAGGCAGACCAGCCAGACTTGAGGACATAAGAAACAAAACAGTAATGAATTCTGTTTCCTTTGTGTTTTTTTCTCTAAGTTTATTAGTGCATTTTAGGTATACAGTACAGTTACATTCATCACTGGGATCTTGCACTTTTATACAACATAACTTGGTTCTTATCTTTTTCCCATTCCCAACCCTCCCTTCACCCTCCACCCTTCCCTGTTTACAAAGACATTGTTTGCATATTTTTCCTTTTTACGTATTTCTTCTTTTCCCTTTTTACCTTTCCCCTACCCCTCCCACTTCCCCTACTCTTTTAGACCTTTTCTTCCTATCACACAATATGAATTATATATTTTGATCCTTATTAGCACTTTTAGATTTTCACACCAGATAAACTTTTCAGTATTTACATGTGTATCATTAATTTCACTTAAAGGTATGGCCTCAATGTGCATCCACTTAGCTATAAATATCTGTTTCTCTTTCATTATGGCTTAGTAGTACTCCATTTTAGGAAACAAAACAAAACAAAACACATCTTCTTTATCCAGTCAGCAGTTGATGGATAATTGGGCTGTTTCCAAGTTTTAGCTATTACAAACTGATGCTATAAACATGGGTGACTATATATCACTGTGGTATGATTCTTTTCATTCTTTTGGGAAGACACCCAGCAGAGGACTAGCTGGGTCAAATGGGACTTCTAATCCTAGTTCTTTGAAGTATCTCCATATTGATTTCCATAGTGGTTGCACCAGTCTGCACTCCCACCAACAATGAAGAAGGGTTCCTTTCTTCCCACACCCCACCAGCATTTGTTATTGGTTGATTTCTTGATAGCAGCCATTCTTTCTGGGATGAGATGGAATCTCAGTGTGGTTTTCATCTGCATCTCTCAAATGACCAGTGATATTGAACATATTTTCATATGTTTATTTGCTGCTTTTACCTCTGTGTTTGAGAAATGTCTGTTCATTTCAGAGGCCCATTTTTGAATCAGGTCTTTATATTTGGGGGTCTGATTTTTTTGAATTCTGATTTTTTTATTTTATATGTCCCAGATTTGGAGAAAAAAAAAAGACAACCCAGAAACACTAATGGGTAACAGATAAACAAAAAGCTCCAACAAAAGTTGCTGCTCTAGATAAAGAACAAAGAAACAGGCAGCCTAGTAAGACACCTTTAGACAGTAACTGTTCCATGGAGTGTGGTGGCACACGCCTATAATCCCAGCACTTGGGAGGCTGATTCAGGAGGATCGCTGTGAGTTCAAGACCAGCCTGGGCTACATAGTGAGTTCCAGTTCAGTCTCAACTACACAGTGAGACCCTGTCTCAAAAAAACAACAAAAACAAAACAAAATAGACAGTAATTTTTCTACTTTGGCCAAATATTGTAAAAAAAATTATGGCACCTCTCCCATCTATGCTAGCAAATGGAAATTAAAAAGTTCAAGTGCCCACCTACATGAGACTAGGAGAGGGACCTATCATCTCTGCTAAAGTTTCCGAAAGGCCAAATAGGGAGCCAGAATGCGCATCCTCACTAGATGGTAATAGTTCCCATTTAACCTTCATTGTTTCAGTGAAAGAAAAAAAGCATGTGTATATGTATGTGTGTGTGTATGTTTATAGCCTAAAACTTTAACAAAAATACAATTAGAGGCCTCTTAGGTGTTGGGGACATAGCTCAGTAGAAAACTACATCCTTAGGGTACATAAGCCCTGGATTTGATCCCCAACACAAAAACAAAACTCCTAGAATTAATAAGTAGGTTCAGCAAGGCATGGTGGTGCACGCCTGTAATCCTAGCACTTGGGAGGCTGAGGCAGGAGGATCACTGTGAGTTCAAGACCAGCCTGGGTTACATAGTGAGTTTCAAGTCAGTCTCAACTACATAGTGAGACCCTGTCTCAAAACAAAAAAAAACAACAACAACAACAAAAAAAAGGTTCATTAAGTTCTCAGTATATGAGATAAACACAAAAATCAATTATACTTCTATGTATTTGTAAGTTTAAAATTAAAATAAACACTAAAATTAAAGGCACAGAATCATCTACAATGAAGGGGGGAGAGGGAGAGAGGGAGAGAGGGAGAGAAGGAGAGAGAGAGAGAGAGAGAGAGAGAGAGAGAGAGAGATTCAGCTGTAAATTTTATAGAATGTGTCCAGAGCCTTGGCTGGTAAAAAGCACAAAATTGTGATAAGATAAGTGGGGAGACATTATTTACATGATTTAGAAGACTCAACATAATGAATTTGCAATTCTTCCCAGCTTGCATACATATTTAACACAAATCTTATCACAATTTTGCCAGCAAAATTTTTCTTGTAGTTGCAGGCAGAATTATTCTACATAGAAAGATAGGCTAGCAAAGAAAATGGAATAGGTAAGGATCAAAGTGTATAATTGATATTGTGCAATAGGAAAAAAGGTCTAAAGGTGGAAGGGAAGTGGGAGGGGTAGAGGAAAAGTAAGAAGGGATAAGAAAAAAATAAGAGAAAAGAAAAAACTATAAACAAAGTCTTTGTAAATAGGGTAGGGTGGAGTGGGGTGAAAGGAGGGCAGGCGAGTGGGAAAAATATGAGAACCAAGACACATCATGTAAAGGCACAAGATTGCAGTGATGAATGGAACTGTACTGTACACCTAAAATGTACCAGTAAAGAAAAAAAAAAGTCCGTTGTATGTAACTAAAAAAAAAAAAAAAAAAAA
>NW_022900943.1:25052099-25057310 GCF_012274545.1 Fukomys damarensis | reverse complement strand
AAAAAAAAAAAAAAAAAAAAAAAGAGATAGGAAGAATCAGTCTACCGGATTTCAAAACTTATTATGCAATTGCATTAATAAAGTTTGTGTGGCACTGGTGAAGGGATAAGCACAAAGCTCAGTGGATGAAGAGTCACTGAGTCAGAAGTAGACCTACACAAATATATTTAATTAGTTTCTGACAAACTAGCAATGAAACAAGAATGAGAACCTTTTAAACAAACGATGCTGAAGCAATTGTATACCCACAGGAGGCAGGGGTCACTGCTGTGTATAAGTCTCACCCATATAAAAACCAATGCAGAATGATCACATACAAACGTGTAAAAATCATAAAATCATTGGAGAAAACTGAAAGAGAAAAATCTATAGGATCTAGGCAAAGATTTCTTAGGCTTGACACCAAAGGCAGGTGAAAGAAGGGCTCATAAAAGAAAGACTGATAAATTAGATCGTCAAAATTAAACAATTTACCTTGAGAAAGGTTCTATTAAGAGGAGAAAAAATCTGGGAGAAAACACTTGAAATCCGCATTTCTTACAAAAGACTGGCATTCACAACAAAGAACCCAAACTTCAACAGTAAGAAAGCAATTAACCCTGTAAGAAAGTGGGCAAAGGATTCAAAGAGCTAATTCACCAAAGATAAATAGATGGAAAATAAATGTTTAACAATGAAAAAAATACTCAACCCTGTGACAGGTGAGAAATCAAAACCACAATGAGCTATCGCTCTGCACACAGTGTTAAAATGGCTAAAACGAGAAATAGTGACAGTTTCAAATGCTAGGGAGACGTGGAGAAGCAGAATCACTCAAGCCCTGCATGGAATGTAAAGTGATACAGCCATTCTGGAAGGCAGTTTGACAGTATCTTACAAGACTATGCACAAACTATTTATTTATTATGTATTTATGTGTTTATTTGTTGGTACCAGGGGTTGAACTCAGGACCTTGCTCTTACGAGGCAGGTGCGGTGCCACTGAGCTATATCCCTGTCCCAAACCCTCACTGTAATTTATAAACAGTTTGGTAGTGGGCCTGGAATTTAGCTCAGTGGTTCCAGCGCCTGCCTCGTGAGTGCAAGGGCCTTACCATAAAAACAAAACAAAACAAAACAAAACACCGCTGTGGGGGCATATAAACAAAAAAAAGGAAAACTCAGGTTCACACAAAAAAGTATTGACAGCAGGCTTATAGAATGTTATATACAATTTTTACAGGATGCTTTATAGGATGTTTTTTGCAACTCTATTTGCTTGTAATAGACCCAAACTGGAAGCAGTGGAGCTGTGTTTTCCCATGGGAGAGCGGTTGAATAAACTGTGGTCCATCCATACCATGGGATACTAACCAGGAACAAATGGGGGTGAGCTGCTGACACACACAACTGCTGCGCAAACTCCCAAAGAGTTTTTAGTGGTGGGGAAAGCCAATCTCGAAAGGTCACACACAGAATGATTCCTTTTACACAATGTTCTCAAAATGACAAATTCATTCAAGTACAGAACAGTGTTTGGGGCCAGGCATTACTCCCAAGGGTTGGGGTGACAGGGTAGTAGGTGTAACTACAGAAGGGTGACAAGACAGAGCCTCGTGGTCATGTAAATAGTCTGCATCTTGGCTGAACAATGTCAGGGTCCAGGTTATGAAGTTACACTAAACATTTACCAGAAGTTATCTTTGTGGAAAATTATGTGGAGGACACAAGGGATCTCTTTGTATTTTGTTCTAACGACTGCTTATGAATCTATAATTATTTCAAGATAAATGTTCTAATTAAAATATCCATTTAATCCTTTTTTGGGAAAGTAAGTCAAAATGTGAGCTTTTCTATTTTCTAGTTATCAAAGTACACAAGAAGGGTGAAATTGTAATTAGATACCAAACCCAATATTACCAAACTACTATCTTCAACACGTAATCAGTATAAAAACTATTGCAGATATTTTCCCTTGTATCTTAGCACAGGTTGCTACACCAAAGATATCATAGACCAGGTGGATTAAGTAACAGACTTTTATTTCTCATAGTTTCGTAGGCTGAGGAGATCAAGGTACTGACAGACTCAGTGTCTGATGAGAAACCTTTTTCCGGTTTTCAGACTGATTGCCTGTCGTGTCTTCACATGGCAGAAAGCACAAGCTCTAGTGCTTTTCTTTCCCTACAGGACATTGATCCCCTCCTGGGGCCCCTACTCTCATGACTTCATCCAATCCTAATTACCTCCCAAAGGCCCAGCCCCTAATTCTAGCCCCTTCACAGTATGGTATGGCTGGCATTCAACATATGAATTCGAGGTGCCTCAGCGTGCAGTTCATAACTACTACTTTTGTTCTGACAAAATGTTTGAAATCTATTATACATTTTAACCTTCCAAACATCTTGAGTCATGTTTGCCAGATTTGTAGTATGCAACAGCTGCATGTCGTTAGCGGCTACTCTGATGAGCAGTATGGTGGAAAGAAATGGATTTGTGTACAGGAAATACTCATTTTTGTGAATCATCTCTTCTCCTAGGATGCAAGAACAAGTTGTTAACCAAACCAGGAGAATCTTCAGGAACTTCTTTCCTTGCTATGGAGGCTTCAGTTGGGAGGGAGAAAGGCTCTCCCTAAGGGAAACCACACACCTCTGGAATTTTCTCTTCAGAACTCATATTGGTAATGGTGAGGCCTGGAACACATTCTTCCTCAACTTCTGCCTAACCTAAGTATACCTAGCACTCTGTAGCAGCTAGATCTGAATCCCACGGGTCTTTATTATTGGGACAGAGATATTTTCCATCTTATCACAAGGCAACAGAATTGTAAAAGTGTGTCTTTACCCTTAAAACTGCCATTTTGATACAGAGAATGAGGCAATTCAGCTCAGCAGCCCTGCTCTCTGATAGGAGAACATTGCAGTCATGGTTTGCTTTGCTTTTTTCTCCCAACCCCCACCCTCCGCAGCAGCTTCCCAGAAAGGCTGTGTCTTGGCAACCACAACTGTGGATTTGCTCCAGTGTCTTCCTTTGAGCAGGGAACTGCTGCTTTCAGGCTGGAGGTGAGGCGGCCAGAGCAGGTGCCCAGTCCACAGCTGCCCAGACACAAGGCAGGACACTTTCTTAGAGGCTGGGCAAAGATGGCTCTTGCAGAAACCCGGCCATTTAGAATCGGTGGTGCATCAGGCTCTATCTTTAGCTGACAGTGAGCATGAAGAGCTACTGCCTTTAAGATGGACACCTGTGTATCTATCCCAACTGAGAGAACGACCCTTGGCATAAAGTGCTTTCTCTAAGGTCTCCCTTACAGTCTGAGTGACTGTGGGGTGTGTCAGTGCTTTACTCTACGACTGCTGAAGATAAATTCCTCTGGGAGAATTGTAGGAGGTGCTATGATATAGTAAGGACAGGGGAAGACTCTGTAGGCTGGGTGCCTCCTTTGATTCTAGGCTGCATGTAAGTTAATGTCTCTGTGCCTTAGTTACTGAATCTGTAAGGTCAGAATAATAATAGCTCCCTCCTGGGCCAGGGACTTAGCTCAGTGGTGATACACCTGCCTACCTTGCAAGCATAAGGTCCGGAGTTCCGTCCCCAGTACAGGAAAAAATAGCTCCCTCCTTGTAAGAGGGTTCTGAGTATTAAATGAGGTAATATATTAAAGTCCTTGGAACAGTGCATGGAGCATAGTGAGGGTTTAATAAGCAAGGGCATTGCTATGTACTCAGACTGGCACAGGAGAGGCGAGTTCGCCTCATGCTACCCATTTCTCTGCCTCCGTTACAGGCACTGCCTAGTGACTGTTTCCATCATTGTCACTTACTAAAACTCAGTCCAGAAAACACCTGCTTTCTCATGCCACATATGAGTCAAAGTGGGACTGCTCAGAAATTCAGGAGCAAACAAAGGCAGGCATCATCTCTCTTGTCACTGTACTTCTGGGACTAATGCAAGAGACAGATGTTAAGACAAAGCCAAGTGCAGGCGAGGCCACTTTCTCTAAGTGTGTACTGACTGTAAAGGGCTCGCCAGAGAGGGGCACTGCAGGTCTAAGCAATGAGACACTCATTCGATCTGGGGTGGAATGGGAAAGGAGCTGGAGAATCCTGTTCCACTTTCCCCTCTGCTCTTTGGCTGTCGCGGTAACCAACAGAAAATGAAAAGGTGTTAGGGAGTCAGTCCTGTGATTCTGCGGCTCCCCTGCTGGCTTTGAAGAAGTTAAGTGTCATAAGTGGGCCACACAGCAAGGAATTCTGGGCAGCTTCTAGATACTGCAAGTGGGCTGTGGTCTGCAGACAGCAAAACATCAGGACCCCAGTCACATAACTGCAGTGAAATGAATTTTCCCAACAATCTAAATGAGCTTGGAAGCAGATTATTTCCCATTCCAGCCTCAAGATGAGACTCAAATGTGCTGACAACCTTGTGTCAATTGCGTGAGATTTTGAGCAAAAGATCCAGTTAAGCAAGGCCCTGGGCCCCAGAAACAGTGAGATAATAAATGTGTTACCTTATACCACCGTTGTGTGGTAATTTGTTACACAACAACAGGAAAAAATACAGATGGCCATGGAATAAAGATAAGTTGAAATATGAATTCACACAGAGGGCTCCAGGGGCTACAGCTTCACAAGCTCCCAGTTTTGAAGTTTTGAGTTCAGCAGGAAAGAGAATCTCCTCTCTTCCAAAAGCCCCAGACAAAGTCTCTTTGTTTCTTGTTGGTGTTGAGAAGGTCATGGTGATGCCTGCTTGACAAGGAAGGAATCATATCTACTCACGGTGGCTATGGAGCCACCCACCATGGAGCCAGGAAGAGAATCAGCCCAGCCCAAGTCCTGTGCTGAGTTCCAGGGGGAAACCACAGTTGACTGTTTACAAAGATGGCAGAGATGGTTCTTCTCCTGCTTCTCTGCAATGTGACTGTGATGCTCCTTTCATGACTCCTGCTGGTCTCATAGATTGTTGGGTTAATCCGTGTCCTCTATGAAGCCGATGCCACAGTGACACTAACCATGCAAGGGTCTTGTTGGATGAGACCGTGTGAGAGGAAGTAGGAGGCAGAGGTGAGCTGTGAGGCAAGTCCAATGAGGAAAGTCCAGTTCCAAGTGAGGAGAGAAGGGGCTGGGGAATTATTAGCTCAGTGGTTCCACCACCTGCCTCGCAAGCGAAAGGTCTGGAGTTCGATCACCCATACCAAAAAAAAAAAAAAAAAAAAAAAAAAAAAAAAAAAAA
>NW_022900943.1:25036897-25051966 GCF_012274545.1 Fukomys damarensis | reverse complement strand
AAAAAAAAAAAAAAAAAAAAAAAAAAAAAAAAATACCATGCGAAGAGAGAAGATAAAAGTGTCTAAGAAAGGTTTGGCGAGGGCATCAGGGAATCTTTTAGCCCAATATGGCTAAGAAAGGAGCCTGTGTCTTCCACACAAAAGTCTGACTTAGTATTTAGTTTGTGGCTTCTACACAAATTCAGCAATGGACTTCAAACCATAGCAGCTGAGGGCCTTAGTCAACCACATTTCCCTAGCGAGAGGTCTATGAGATGTAATCTATGGTCTCTGGACTTGTTGTAACCAGTAAAAAGTAGAAGTAAAGTTGTACAGTATCCAAGGCTTGGCCTTCAGAGACTTGTGGCTTCACTTTCATTCTCTCACTTGGGCTACTGTGGAAGCCACTTTCGTGACTGTGAAGATGAAAGCACCAAGAAAGGGAATGTAGGATATCCAGCCTCAAGCCAGCACCAACTGTAGATATAGGTAATCCTCTGGATTACCTCAGTGGGGGACTTACCTGACCAACCCACAGAATGGTAATAAAGATGTCATCATCAAGGTAAACCGCTAAGCCCCAGCGTGATACGTAGCAACAATTAACGAAAGCAAACATAAAAGTGACAACCACATGGGTGACCCAGACTCAAGACATGTCCAACCTGTGACCATATAACTACCAAAAGATCTAGGCATGGTGGCACATGCCTGTAGTCCCAGCACTCTGGGAGGCCGAGGCAGGAAGATCATAAGTTTGAACCCAGTCTGGCAACTTAGAATCTTAGTGAGACTTTGCCCCAAAATAAAAACTAAAAAAGCCTTGGATATAGCTCAGTGGTAAGGCCCTATGCTCAGTCCCCAGTACCACAGAAATAATAAATAAATGGCAAGCATCAGCAGCCTAAGAAGGATACTGCTTTGTTTCTGACAGCAACTCCCAGATCCCCGAGAAGAAAGCATCGTCAGTCTCGAGTATTTCGGGACAATTTACATGCACCGTTCCTTTAACAGGTCTATACCAGGCTCATCTCAAGCAGCAGTTTTCAACTTTGTTCATATGTTGAGGCCACTGTAAAAACACACTGATGGAGTTTATTAGAGGCTGCGGCCTGGGCATCCAGATCTCTTATAATCTCCCCAGCGACTCTCCAGCGCTGTCCAAGTTGAGACTTACTGACTCCAATACTTTCCAACCACCCACCTTTCCAGACCAAGTGTGAGCAGAACTGTGCTTCAGGAGACTCCAGCGTGTGCCTGGCCTGCTTTCTGCTCCTTCTCTGCACTTGGGAGGGCACAGCAGGTGCTCTTCTTGGCTCCCCTCCGCTTTCTGTAAACATCTAGCACACGTTCCTCCCTTTGCTTTCCAAGGCCCTGGCACAGACACCCACACTACATAGCTGGGAGGACCAAGTTCCTTTAGGGGCATCGGGTGCTCAGTGACGTGGCTAGACGAATCGTGACCCTCCTCGGTGGATACTGCTGGCTTCGTAACCTTTGCAACTCACGTCCCTTCAGTTTCCTCGTCTCTGGAATAGAAGCTCTGGCCTTCTGCCATTGTATTAGTTTTCAACATTTATCACCTGGTTTCTTTTATTTGCTTCTTGCTTTGGTTTCTCGGATAGAGAAGGAAGTCGACAATATTAAAACACTAGGTTTGCTTGGCTTTGTGAGAATACCAGAAACCAAAGCCACTTTCATCAAAATTCTGTATGGATATTAAGTATATTCTAGGTTGGATTTATTGTCAACCTCAGGGAAGAACTGGAAATATAAAATGTGTGCTCGGTGCCAGAAGATATATGGAAAGCAATTATATGGGAAGTCTGAAATGCTCTGTTCTCAGAATCTTTCCACTATCAATTTGCAAATGACTTCTACTGCCTAGCAAAGCCATGGGTCTGTTTTCTTATACGTGTTTATCTACATTAAAATAAGCCTTTGTTTAACTCATAAAGCTATGTACTGCTAGGAGATTAAAAACTAGTGCTTGTTGAATATCTACAGAGTTTATAAGAAGTCATGTGGGAGCATAACTAGAGAATAAAGGATTCTAAGTAACCTAAGAAATAACCATTTGCAAGTAAGAAGGCTACACAGCATCCTCAACAAGAAAACATTTCTAATAGAAAAGCTATTCTTTATCCTTAAAAAGCTTCCCTCCTCCATGATGCCAGATCCCTTGGGACACATTAAAGTAATTTCAGGGTATGTCCACAGTAAATATATAGATATGTGGCTAGACCTGTGTCCCTGAGAGGACAAGGGTTTCATTAGGAAAGAGTGGAGTCTCACTCATTTCTCTGACCTTTGCCATAGGCCCCAGATTGGAAGAAAGAAAAAAGATATGAGTTGACTGCCAGCCCTTGTCAGGGTGGGATGGAAACCAAGAAAGTCAAGATCTGAAATTAGAAATAACCCTGGACTTGGTTGCACAAGAGTACAGAAGAGCTGTACCCGGCTGGCTTAGCTCCTAGCCTACTCTGTGGGGGTCTGAAAACCTGCTAGACTTGTTTGCACTGGCAAGCAGGACATTGGAGCCAGCTCCTTACAAGGGACTTGGCGACCTTAGGATCTTAGGTAGTGCATCATGCACATAAAGTGAACAAAGAGCCAAAGAATATAGTGACAGAGGTGGAGGGAAGCCATGCCACTCTTAAATAATCATCCAAACAGAAACAAAACCACTCAGACCAAAGGAAATTCTTTTAGTTTGATTATGCAATCACTTACCAGGAACTCTTAGCTCTTCAAATTCTGCTGAGCAAATGCTACAATGTCTGACCTTATTAGCAGTGCCCTTATTTCTTCTTTTTTTTTCTTCAGATTCAAAGGAATAATTTCGATATAAATACAGGTCTTTCTCACAAGTTGGCTTTTAATCAGCTGAAGCCATATTAAAAAGCACAGCTTGTAGTAAGAACTGGTTCAGGGAATTAACATGAGGATTTTTCTATAAAGAAGATCTTGTAAATTTGCTCTGTCTGCATGCATTTTTTTTAAGTCTATTGGGCTGGGGATTCAGCTCAGTGGCACTGCACATGCCTCTCAAGTGCAAGATCCTGAGTTCTATCCCCAGGACAAAAAAAAAATCTATTGATCAAAAGTCGTTATATAGCACCTGAAAATGATTAAAGTCATTTGGAATAGAAAGTTTATCATAAAATCTTCATATCAATGCTAAAATGACCTATTTACTCCTTTGTTTGGAGTGTAATGTTTCCTGTTTCATTTTCAGCATATTCTGTGATAAAGTAGAATCTGGCGATCATTTACCATTAGTATTTCCTATACAAGTTCCTAAAGTAAGTATGTAAGTGTCGAAGCACTGTAGTTTGGATCGTCAGTGTCCCCCAAAGGTCCATGTGATAATGGCTTTGTCTACAGTGCGTTGCTATTGGTGGGGGTGGCACCTTTAAGAAATAGGACCTATGAAGCATCACAAGTTCAAAGCCAGCCTGAGCAACTTAGCAAAACCCTGTCTCAAACATTTATAAAAAGGGTTAGGGATATACCTTAGAGATATTGTCTAATCTACCATGTACAAAGCCAAACCAAACAAATGCACATACACCAAGAAGTAGGGTGTAATGGGAAAACTTCAAGGCATCAGGGATTTGTGGGACCCTGGCCCTTAGCACTTTCTCTTTTTTTTTTTTGCTCCCTGATTATGAGGAAAGTTGTTTTGCTTCAACCATGATGTGCTGCCTCACAACAGCCAAAAAGCAACAGCGCTGACTGCTTGTGGATGGAAACCTCCAGGACTGTGAGTCGAAAGAAACCTTATGGTTTTTGTATAAAATGGAATACTACTCAGCCATAAAGAAAGAGAAATTAGATTCACTCATAGGAAAATGGATACATATTGAGGATATACTCCTAAGTGAAATAAATAAATAATGAGATATGACCATGTGAAATAGGAAGAAAAGGGCTAAAGGTGTAGGGAAAGTGGGAAGGGTAGGTGAAAGGTAATTAGGGAGAAGAAAAATATGAGAAAATGAAAAAATGGAAATAAAGTGTTTGTAAATGGGGAGGGGAGGAGGGGGTGAAGGGAGGGCAGGGACAAGGGGAAAAAAGGAGAACCAAGACCTGTCATGTAAAGGTACAAGATCCCAATGATGAATGTAACTGTACTGTGTACCTAAAATGTACCAATAAACTCAATGAGAAGAAAAAGGAAGAAACCTTGGGATTGGATTCTCATGGAACCAGAGATGAATATTTCTTGAAGGGAAGTTGAGCAAATATGTCTTTCATGCAGGAATCTCTTATTTTTTCTTGGGCTGATAATTGCTGCAATGAGTAATAAGTATTCAGTGTAGATTCAAAATTATGATTAAATACCCAGAAAGACACATAGACTCAGGTGGGGGAATCCATTCTAAATGAATGGTGATGATTTAGGCACCTGGCTTCCAGTGTGTGTTCACTCAGTCACTGTGGCTATCATAGTACAGAATGTGAGCTCTGATATCAATAGGAATTAGATGGGAATCGGCGCTGTCACCCTCCGGTTCTGTGAAGATGTCATGTTCCCTTTCTGAATTCAGTTACCTCACCTTAAAATGGGGAATTAACTGTCCCTACTACACAGTTCCCTTGTGAAGATTACCCAAATTAAGGTCGAGAAAGTACTTAGCACAGTTCTTGGTGCCTGGTAGGTACAAGATAAATCCATGTAGTATCTGTCATATGTTTAGTGCCGAAGATTGTGATTCCTGCTCTGAGGGAAACGTGAAGTATTTTGTCAGGAAAAAGACCTAAGGACATCACCATGTCCTAGGATGTGTTACCATAATTACTACAGCATCTAGAGTGGGGGCAGACATCATCAGGAACACATTCTGGGGATAATTTGGCTTTTGCTAGGCCTGGGAGCCTGAGTAGGACTTAACAGGCCTGTGAGTGTATAGGCACTGAGGCCAGTATGGTCTTCTGAGGGCAGTGTCCGTGTCATTTGAGGGCCTTGTGGGATGCAAAGCTTTCAGCCCTACCAAAGATATTCAACCTCCTGTTTGTTGGAACACGGGCCTCCTGGTGCTAACACTAGGGAAAACACAGGCACATGGAGTGTGTTGGTCACTGGAGCCCTGAACCTGCTGACTCAGCAACCTTGGAGTCCAGCCCAGAATCTACGTTTCAGAGAGCTCTCCTGGAGCTTCTTGGAGCTCAGAGTGGGAAAAGGCTACTGCACTGCCTGGTGTGGGCCCTTCATTCTAAAAGCTGCATCCTGGTCACCTCTTGCACTAGGGACAGACACCTCAGGGGAGGACTTGATGTCTCGCAGATGGGTTCAGGCTGGGCTGAGAGGGCAGTGGGATGAGAATGCTCTGTGCCCTTTACCACTTATCAGCACAGTGTGAGGGTCAGTTTCCTTTCAGGGGTGTTGGGAGAGACAGGAGGATGCGAATGAGGAGGGAAGAAAGGGATGCTCTGAGATATCACAGGCTCAGCCTATTGTTTGTCTGCGGATTTGCTACTGTGAGACAGGACTCAATTGTGTCAGTGCCACAGAAACCACATTTTGTGCAGCCTGCCCTTTTTTTGACAGATTTACTCAAACACAGAAAAAAAACCTGCTTTTCCTTTTTCTACACTGGTCTCAAGGACCATAATGCTAAGGGAAATAACTCAGACACAGAAGGTTAAGTATTACGTGGTTTTTCTTATATGAAGCACAGATAATTTAAAAAGCAAAGTAAAAGATAGACAATAGGAAACAGGTAAACCATTCGGAGGTGGGAAGAGGATCTATGGATGGAGCGGGGGAGGAGGAACTCAAAAGGATTGAGATACAATGTGTATATATACTAACTCCCCATCATGAATACGTTCACTCTGTGTTGCAAATACGTACTCCTAAAAATAGAAACATTCAGGAAAAATTGCATTTCTACTTAACATGTAAAAAAAGAATCCCATGTGGGCTTAGTCCAGGGTTGCTCAGCACTGACATGGGGCTGAATAAGCAGTGTTTCAGGATCCTGTCCCGTGCCCTGTAGGATGTTTAGCAGTGTCCCCAGCCTCTACCCACTTAGTGCCACCTAGTGCAGTAGCTCCTTCTTAGTCGTGACGAGCAAAACTGTCTCCAGAGATTGACAAAGATCCCTTGGGGACAGGTGGGAAGCATAGCTGAACCTGCCTGCCCACAGTAGAGAGGAGGGGCTCTGTTTGCTGAACACATAGTGGGGATGAGACTGTTTAGAGTAGGATGTTTTCAGCCCAGTGATCTCAGCTGCACACTATACACAACTCTGTGTTTTATATCTGAACCAAATTTCTTTCTTGAGACTCCCTCCACTCACAAATCAGTGGAGGGAAAACTGTCCAATCAGATCTTTAGATCCTTCTCAATCAATTCACCTCTTGTAGTCTTTCCTTTTGCTCACATTCCAAAAGAAGGAAGAAGGTGCAGGGCAGGGTGAGGTCTGACCTGAGGTTGTCATCTACCTGTAATGGTTTCCACATGCTGTCCTGCTTCCAGCCATTGTGTGGTGGGGTCATCTCTTCTGTGGTGACTGCTGAAATGCCCAGATTCTTTTCTGCATTTCTCAGTACAGCTGGCCCTCCAGGTCTGTGGGTTCTGCATCCATGGGTCCAACCAACTGAAGGTCAGCATTTTTCTAGAAAAAGATTTGTATCCTTAGTGAATATGTACAGGTTTATAAATTGCTATTATTCCTGAAATAATACAGTAGAACAAGTATGCATACAGTTTTTACATTTTCTTAGTTTTTATCAGCAACCTAGAGATGATTTGGAGGATGCACACATAGGTTCTATGCAAATACTCCATCTTTTTAGATAAGGGATGAAAGCATCCTCAGGTTTTTGCATCTGGGGTGTCCTGGCACAAATCCCTTATGGTTACCAAGTGAGGACTGCACTGTTTCAGCCTGTTTTTCTCCTGTAGTTTCTCATAGCCCCTTACTGCCCCATTGATTTACCTCTGTACTGTGGCACTGCATTAACTTTCTTGTTATTTCCACCCAGAGCAAATGGAAGTCAATCTTCTTTCCCCTACTTGTTCCAAGTTGCAGTTTTGTTCTATCCTATTCTGTGCCATTCCTTTTATACCACAATAACATGCTAGGAGTGCCCAGACCAATGGGACAGCCATTGGCCACATGTGACTGTCAAACACTTGAAATGCGGCTCATCCAAAAAGAGATGGCTACCAGTATAAAACACAAAGCTCAAAGCTTAAAAATTATTAGTAATTTTAATATTGAACAAAAGATAATATTTTGGATATATTGTGTTAAATAAAACACATGACAAATTAACTTCACCCTTAAGGGGTAGGTAGGTACAGGGACTGGTCGTTCTGAGTATTCTATTCTGCTGGTGGTAATGGATTCCTTCAGGGAGAGGCAAATGATTCAAGCTCAACTAATCAGTGTCAGTATTGGAATTTTTGCTGTACTTTTTGGAGGGGGATGTTCTCTTTCTGCTGAGGTTATCAGATAAAAACAAGCACAGAGTGAATCAGATATTTACAATGATAGAAGGTGGCTACTCTTCAGCTTTACATTTCCAGCTGGTATCTGTCCAGGGCACATGTTGTCACCATGCTGGGAGAGACTGGTTTGAGATGAAAGCTCAGAGCCCAAGCAAAATGATGGAGAAAGACGGCTTCCTTGTACTGTCTAAGAGCCAGGAATTGGAGCAGTTCATCTCTTCAGGCCTGGCCTTGGAAACTGACAGTACCGTTTCTACTGTGGTTTATCAGTAAAAATAGTATCAGTTGGCCATCTTCAATCTACCAAAATGACATGGGGGTGGGGGACGTGGACTAACACGGGTCTCACAGGCATCAAGATGGGACCCTGACACTTAGGAAGACAGAGGCAACTACACCTTTCCCCTTCAACTTTGCGTCCCAAATGGTGTTTACCAAGGTTATATATTTTCAAATCATGAAGGAAATACTGAGCGTATATAGTATATTAGAGCAGGAGAACTTGGGAGTATCATCACGTGTGCGCTCCATCTATAATGACCTTTTAAAACTATCTTTAATTCAGACATTTCAATTAACGTTTATTGTTAGTAGGACTCAATGGTCAAATCCTCATCAGCCATTTGTCCACAGCTGTACCCTGCTGGGATGCCTCAGAACACAATTCCCATCTGCTGTTCTTACCACACATCGGAATTACTCCAAATGACTGAACTCTTCCTTCTCCCATTGGACAGCAGTAAACACAAAAAATGTGCCTGTTTAATTAAAAATGAAGTTTTTTATGATGGTTAAAAAAAAGAGTAATAATAATAATAATAATAATAATAATAATAATAATAATAATAAACCTACTCCTGCCACATTTTACTAGCTCCAGGAAAGGAAATAAAGGCTTTAAATATAGCATATCTTCTAAACTTCAGAACAACCCAATGAAAGAATAATTATTAATTGATTTATTAAACAAGTAGTCATTGACCATTAGATGCCCTCATTATGATGTTGCTTGAGCACCTGGACCCACCAGCAGTTAAAATCAAGACCGCCCTGAACTTCTCAGTCCTACAGGCCAATAAATTCTACTTTTAATTAAGACAGTTGATATCGTGTCTCTGTCACTTGCAGTGAATATGTCTGGCAAACACCGGCAAGCCCTTGAACCCACAAATTGAGGATCCTCACAGGTGTTTTGCTTTTTTTCCTATTACATAACAGGATAAAACAGGCAAACATAAGAATCACAAATCTCATAGAACTAATTTTTTCAAGACTTGGCTGTTGACAGTGGGATCCAAACAGTTCAATGGTATTGATATTAAAATCATGTGGCCTCTCTGACCTAGGCCCTAAAGATACAACAGTGGCCAGGTGTGGTGGTGCCCAGCTACAATCCCAGCATGTGCGGGGGGTGGGGGGCATGAGGTTCATCAAGAATTCAAGGCCAGCCTGGACTGCATGAGCCAGAGTCTGTCTCAAAAAAAAAAAAAAGAAAGAAAGAAAAAGAATATAGTTGTGTACAAGACAGTTGTGTTCGTATCTCTCAGGGAAATTATGTTTTTTTCTGGTTGGGAAAGATGATAAAAAAATAAGGAACAAAACCAGACAAATCAGGTAAAGATAAATGCTACAGTGAAAATGCAGGTGCATGACATGGTACCAAGTGTGTGGAAAGTCGAGTGGAAGTAGAAGAGCAGTGGCAAAGCTACTTACTTTAGTCTAGGTTGGAGATTCTGGTAAGCTTGTTCAGAGGTGGTGGCACAAAAACAGGAAAGAGCATCCCCAGAAGCCACATAGGACATTGTAAGGCACGACTCAGCAACCCCCATTCAAAAAAGTTAATGCATGTGACATTCTCTGATGTTGCTGAATGCAAAAGCACGCAGGGGATCCAAAACATATTCAGAACATTACTTAAAGGAGAAGCATAGAATTACCAAGCCTAGGTGGGAGACTGGGTGAAGAATCAATGGATTAGGTCTTTGGTGGTGCTGAGATTGAAAGGATAACTTTGGGTAAGCAAGTTCAGAATTTAGTTTTAGACCTAAGTTGAGATATCTATTAGACATTCAAGTTAATATCAAGAAGACTTGAAGTTAGAGTTAAGGCTAAGATTTGCTATTTGAAGGGAAGTCATTGATAAATGACCTGGTTTACATGGAAGAAAAAATGTCTGGGCATAGATAAGAAAAGTTTGATAACATGGAGGAGGGCCAAGGTAGTCTCTCAGATATCCAAACATTTCAAGAGTCTCTCTAGTCAAATCAGGATGGTAGTGATAGAGGAATAGGGTCAAAAGCTTAGTGGAACACATATGAGGATGTAATGTATGAAGAGACTGAAGCCCAATTCTTTGGGAAAAGGCTGGATTGTTCAAAAAGTGATGTTGATATAATCAGTTAATAACGAGAAAAAACAACATAAACAAAATTAGTCTCCTATCTTGCACATTTTACCAAAACAACAACAACAACAACAAAAACAAAAAAACTCCACCAGACGGATTAAAATATTTAAATGTTACAAACTAGCAAAAGTAGTGGCAGGGAAGCCTATGATACTGTATTACAGTTTAGAAATGGGGACATCTCACCAAAATAGGAACTCTGGAAGCTATGCAAGAAAATAGTGACATTGGGCTATGTGAAAATACTTTATATGGCAAAATACTCCATTAAATATTAAAGGACAAACTGTATTTGCATGTTTTTGATTCAGATGATGAAGAGTGATGTGTCATACTGAAGAGTTCAGGGATTGTTAAGAGATAAATGACCCTATTTTACAAGATGAGAAAAGGCTAAGAATGGACAATTCAGAGTGGCAAATGCAAATGCTGAGCAATGTACAAATTCTTAACAATCAGGAAAAGGAAATAACACTTTAATATTGGTCTATTCCCTTCAGACTGCCAAAAGTTAACGAGCGATGATATTTATTGCTGATGGGGAAGTTGGGATATAGGTATTCATATTGTTTTGTAGAAACTGAGATCATCTTAGCTTTTTGTAGAAAGGAATCCGGCCACATCTATTAAAATGAAAAATGTATGTATCCTTTAATACATCAGTCTCATTCCTATGAATGGAACCCACAGAAATAAAAACAGTAGAATATGACGATTAATACGATGAGATGCTGTTACAGACTTGTTTTTAGAATTCAAACAGTAACAAAAAAATGAATACTCTCAAAGGGAAAAAGTTGAATAATATAAAATTTTCCCATCATGGAATATTGCGCAGCCATTAAAAGAATCAGAGGTAAACAAGTTTACTTAAAAAGTTTCCAAAAACATGTTCTTGAGAAAACAAAATAAGGATTCCCCATTCATCCTTCCTTATGATTATTAAAGCATAAAAGAGTAGAGAAGAGTACATATGTATTGGGTGGTCAACACTGACTTCTTTGTGAGGAGAATGATGTCAGTGGAGTGGGAAACTTCAGCACAAATGAAAACAAGCAAAATAAACATCTCCAGACTTCTTATCTCAAAGATTTCTATTTCTTAAATTATTGAGATCCTCAAAACTCAAGAGAAGTCAGGCTCAAAAGCAAACAATAGTAATTCCTGCCTACTCTCAGTCATGTGTATTTAAAGGCTGACTTCATTGTCTACAATTCTAGTCTTTTCAGTGGAAGTTATACAGTAAACAATTTCTGGGCTTCAGGCAGGGAATATTTTGCAGCAACATGTTGACATGTTGATTGCCTCAGGAAAATAGATATTGAGTATAAACGGCCATGATTATTACTCATTATTACTCAGCCAGAAGTGATGGGAAACAGCTACACATGCAGTAGGAGAGGATTTAAAGAATTTAAGAGAATATGTTAGACTTAGAGAATTGAATGAAGAGTTGGGAACTTGTTGGGCTCAAAGAAGTGAATTAGAAAATTTTGAATCATCTAGACCAAGCTGAAGCAGATCTGGGTGTGGCAAAGCTGATTGGGAAGTGTGACCAGATTCCAGGATACGTGGGCCAATTAAGTCTCAGGACCCCGTATGTAGAAGTTCTCACAGGTTCCCACGAGACATGGGTGACACAAAAGGACACAGATGTCATGAAGAGGTAGCTACTGTGCCTCTTCCCGAAATCCTACCACATCCCCAAAGGTACACTTTTATTTTTGCTTTTAAATTTCTCTTCTCCTTTGTTCAGTTTAAGTTTTCTCTGCAGAACCAATTTCTCCCTTACCACCTACCCTCAATTTTTAGAATAAACTTTGGCACCATTTTTGGTTTGTTTCATTTTTTTGTTTGTTTGTTTCAGATGAGGAAAAACTTGGTAATGTTTAATTCGCAAGTCATTTTTAAAAGAAGGTACTCATAAGACATCCTATTTGGGATACGGATGAAGCCCCACTGACAAGTGATCTGCTTAACAATGGATACTTACATGTAGATTTAAAAGTTTATGACACAATAACTCAAACAGCATACCCTCATATTTTCTGTATATTTTCTCATTTTTCTTTTAAAAAATCTGGCTCATAACCCAACAAAAATCACAAATGTAGTTTGGAAAATGCTGATACAGAACAGCAGACGTGACGGTGCTATTTAAGCTTTGTGAAAATCTCCAAGGTCACATAGGTACTCCAGTTACTTGTTAACACTCTAAATTGATACATTTATAAAAGATCCAGTATCTTTCTAGCCCTCTGCTCTGCATCCACCCCTGAATTCAGATTTAGACAAAGAGCAGAAGAGCAGACATTATCTCTAAAAGGGCCACTCAAACTCGCTTCCTAAATTAGGTATTCATTTGCAGCTTATTGGTTTTTCACTTTTACTGTGAAAAACTTTTCTTTCATCTCAAATGAATTCCTCTTGTTTTTTTTTTAATTCAACTCCCTAAAATGTGCAAAGTATAGCAGCACTCACAAGAAAACCTCTACCTGTAATACATTAATTGAAAGAAAGGATAAGACAGCAAGAGTTGGAAGGGAGGAAGACAGGAGGTGTCCAGGCAGCAGAGAAAGATGGGCCCCGGAAGAAATGAGATGGTTTCTCAGAAAAGATGTGATCAGAAAAGAAATGACCTAACTTTCCCGGGGGTGAGAGACGGCCTCCTGGAAGAGGGAACAACACGCACTGGGCACAGCGGGGAGGAGAAGAGGACAGTGCACCGTCTGGAGCTCTGAGACAAGGATGAGTTAACAATGAGCAGAAGGGAGAGTCTGTGAAAGGTCTGCTGTGTACGTGCACAGCTTTGAGACACTGCGGTGTCTTTGTGCTCTTGCTGGGAACCAGGAAGGGATGGTTTAGATTTCAGGGTCTGTCTTAATTCTTTGCAACAGATTATAGCTCTGTCTACACTGTGAAACTGACTTGCTATCTGAACCCTCAATGCCTGGTACTGGGGCTGGCATAGATTCAGCTAACGAGACAAATACCAGACAATGAACTCACTGGTGTAGCCCCACACTTGGCAGGTATCTGTGATCCAGGTCTCGTCTGGGCTCTAATCTGCAAGCGCAGGGCAGTGGAATTGTGCAATTTCTGAAGGATTTAGGAAAAGAAATGTTCTTTTTTATGAAGAAATCTTTTCAGAATTCCTCCTCCTTGGGAAGTTGTTTCAAATAAATTCATAATTTAAAATTATTCTTATCCTACCCCTAGGTCCTAAAGATAAGGAAAAGAGAAATAGTATATAGAAGTATAAAACTAATTGACTCATCTGTTTTAAGAGTTTTCACCAGGTGCTGATGCTTAATAACAGCTTCTGTTTTATGACTGTTAATATCTTCTGATAAGTATGATGATCATCAAAGAAATAAATGAATATTAGAGTTGGGTGAACACTTTGAATTTATCCTGGTCTGTCTCTTTCAGTGAGGTCTAAAAGCTCTATGTGGGCCGGGGATTTAGCTCAGTGGTTCCACCACCTGCCTCGCATGCACGAGGACCCGAGTTCAATCCCCAGTACAAAAAAACAAAAAAGTGCTCATAAAAGCTCTATGAATTACCCCCAAATGATTTTCTATTTGACAATTAAATCAATCAACAGCTATTACTGAAAGCAATGCATCTTTTGGTGTAAGTCCCTGTAATTTCTTAAAAATGGGAATGTGTATTCTTATAATAAAATGTGCATAGTTACACCTATATTTTCCTATCCTGCTTTTTTTGCATAATGTGTTTGAGGTATCCTCCCCAAATCTTTGTTATTTATATATGGTGATGGGACATAGGCAATCTGGTTGATTGTAGGAGTATCATGGGGTGTATTTATACAGACTAAGATGGCTATGCCTCACTTAGGAATGTAATCTTCTGAAACCAGTATGCAATATGCTGTATGACATTGACCAAAACATCTTTATGTGGCAAAATGATAATTTTTTGGACCTGTTCTCTGTTTTGAGGTTTTGTTGTTATTAGAAATACAATCTTATCTGTAAATGATAGGGTTTATGCCGGATAGTTTTTTTTTTTTTCTCTATTGGGGATTGAGCTCAGGACCTTGCACTTGCCAGGCAGGCTCGGCACCACTGAGCTACATCCCTGGCTCCCCGATAATTTTGTATGAGAATTATTGGTTTGATTGGCTACTTTCAATGCTTCTGATATATGCTACCAAGTTGACCAGGCATGGAAATTTGCTTTAAACTGTTTCAAAATTTTTGAAATCTTAGCAGTTTAAGACCTAACAAATCAGTTATTCTAGTTAATTTGGAGTTCAAATTTGCTCGTTTTACTAATTTAAAATATCTGATAATTATCATACAACCGTTTGAGAAGCCAAGAGGTTTTATTCTCAAGATGTAAATGAATCTTCAGAGCTATGTGAGACACTGGTGACTAAAATGGCCAAAGTTCAAATTAGAAATGTCCAGGAGTTTTCCTACAGGGGTCGCTGTAACTGTCAGCTTGTGCCCGGGGCCAAAACTCGAATCAAACGTTGAAGAATGTGTGCAGGTTCATTTGTAGTGCCTGATTCGTCTGCATTTAAACTGTAAAATAAAACCTTTCTGCTATGTAGCATCACCACGCCAAGCTCTCTATATAATGAGACACTACTCCACTCAGACGCTTGAACTGATAAAATAGGTGCCACTCAGATTTAAGGCACTTCACGCTCTTTACAGCGGAAGCATCAGCTAATTGCCCAGCTCCATAAAAAGTGTGCATGGCATATGCCAACTTGAGAAGGAAAGAATATTCCTTGCTGTGGCCAACAGGACACTCCACCTTCCCTTTCTGCTTTCCTTACTTAAAATGTACGCAGACCAAAAAAAAAAAAAAAAAAAAAAAAAAATGTTGAAAGCAGAAACTATGCAGCCAATTTAATAGACGTGAAAGCACTCTATTGCCATTTGAATTGCAAAGCTGTGCTTTTCATTTTCTCTGCTTAAAAAAAAAAAAAAATCAAGGCTGCTCAAGCATGATCCCGAAGTTCTAGGAGCTGGGCCAATGAAGTTTCAGGGCTGGGGCAGGGAACTTGCCAGGTGTGCCCAGGACGTGCCAGCTCTTTCTGCAAAGCGGGAGTCGTTCCCATCATAAAATGCAAAGCAGCTGCCATTTCCCACCGGCGCCGTCCCCAGTGTCGCTCATTCGGTGTTTAGGCAGGGCCGGAGGATACTTACCCTCCGCTCTCGGACTTGTCTTAGGACTGACC
>NW_022900943.1:25018619-25035323 GCF_012274545.1 Fukomys damarensis | reverse complement strand
GGTGGCCTTGCCGGCTGCCTCTCCTAGCGAGAGCCCTTGGGTTGAGGCCCCGCCACGCTCTGCAGGCAGCCTGACGAGCTGAGCGAGGGCTTTCGCCCAGCCGGAGCGGGACTAGGAGGCAGGAGGAGCGGGACTTTGTGTGGTGGAGAGGCTGGTGTGCAAGCCTCAACTTCAGGTCAAAGCAGAGACCTTAGGCTCGCCTCTCGCGTCTGGGGTCCGGGGTCAGAAGCTTGGCCCAGCTCCACTCCTCTTATAGCCGGCAGAGGCCGCCGCCGCATCCTCTGAGGCTGCGAGTTGGCGAAACTGTCACCTGTCGCAAGCCGGATCTGGCAGGGCGAACAGCCTGGTGGCCAGAACGTGCTGGGTAAAGCAGCTTTGGAAGCAGCCCTTCTTGCACTGGGAAGCCACAGCCAGTGAGGCAGGTGAGGGCGAGGCCCCGCAGCTCCTTGATTGTCCCCCTTTGTCCCCAGGAGCCACCGGCTTGGGTGCCTGAGTGTCAACTCGGGTAGACGCCAGGGTCGAAGGTTTGAGACGCTCCGCCTCCTGCTGCTACTTAGAGCCACCAGCAGGAACTTTTCCAGTCTGTCTCAGTCTGTGGTCACCGCAGTGGTTTTCGGAACTTTTCAGCCACCCGGGACCTTGGCCTGCAACTTTATCGCTCGCCTGCGACCCCGTAGGCCTTGGAGAGCCCACTCTCCAGCGGTCACCGACGCCCCAACTTTTGTTGCGCGGTTTGCACTGTTCTGCTAGGCGCGCTGCTTCCCGGGCTAGTACGGCTCACCCTCTGGGCTCGCCCTCCCGTGGGGCTTCCCGAGCCCGGATCCCAGGTGCACTTAAGCGATCGGGATTCGCCCCCGCCTCCGAGCCGAGCCCTGCAGAGGGAGTGAGCACGGGGCGTCAGGGCGTCTTTCCGGAACCGGTGCAGGCGGTGCGCTGCGCGCCATGGCCGGCTGCTGCTGCCTGTCGGCGGAGGAGAAGGAGTCGCAGCGCATCAGCACCGAGATCGAGCGGCAGCTTCGCCGGGACAAGAAGGACGCGCGCCGGGAGCTCAAGCTGCTGCTGCTGGGTGAGTGGCTGTGGCTCCCACGTACCCAGAGCTCGGGTGTCCAGTGAGTGGCTGTGGCTCCCACGTACCCAGAGCTCGGGTGTCCCCTCCGCTTGCCCGGACTCGCGCCGCGTCTGCCGGCTGTTGGGGCTCAGCGCAGCGCCCTCTCTTCCCCGCGGGCTCTCGCGTGCCGGCCTGACCATCACGCCTCTGCCTGGGTAACTTTGGACCCTGTTAAAGAGGACAGGGACTTTACCTTGGTCACCTTTCTGCTTTCCTACGCCGGTGCCAGTTTGCCCCTCTGCCGAAAGCCGCCTCTACCCCTTCTTCCACCACCCCACAGCTTCTGCTGAGCCCCGACTTGGACGGCGGATCGGAGTGGGCAGCTGCCGGGCCCACGCGTTGGGCCCAACGCACCTCAGCCGCAGGCCTTCAGGTCTAAACGAGGTGCCATTGCCTAGCGTGTGCAGGGTACCGTGCTGTGCTGATTTCTCAGGGGCATCAGCTGGTGCTGCGCGCAGGCTCCATCCCCACTTTAGAGAATTAAAAATGCGGCCTCATAAAATCCACGAACTGTCCTAATTGAGTAAAAGCAAAGCGGATACTAGGCCGGTTGTGGGGTGAGGCCCACGCCCTCGGCCTCCCTCCTGACTCCAGGGACTTCCTCCGCTGGCCTCGAAGGTGCACCGGCGAGGCCCGTTTTCTGCGGACCGAAGCACCTGGCCGGGCTCTGCGTGGGCTCCAGCCTCCCAAGCTGCAGCTGAGCAGACCCAGCTGCTGGGCCAGGTCTTCAGGCTTGTCTGGTGTCGTGGCAAAGGTCTTTCCGAAATAGAAAGAAAGGAGTCATGACACCTCTTATACGCTGTTATTCAGTCCGTTCACTGAGGAATATTTCTTTTTTCTTCTTTCACATCAGGACAGCTGCAGCTGTTGGTTTTATTTCCCTACATAGCCACAAGTAATACAACTTCTTTCTTTCAACCAGCCCAGGCAAGTGTACTCTCTTCTACCACCTACCTGTTTACTCGTCTTTAATATAAGTAGTCACTCTCCCAGAAAACTTCCAGGAAAGACAGAGACTTGGTTAGCATAAGGCAGCCCTTAGATTTGGCCAAAGGAGCCTTTACATTTGACCTCTAGGTTTAGAGGCCTGCTCTGGTTTTCCCTTGGCTGTACCAAGGGTACCTCCTCAGGGTCTAGAAATCTCAAAGTACAAGGAAAGGACTATTCAGAGTCCATACTGCCCCAAAGACCCTAACAGAATTCCCTTTCCAAGGGGGGCACAAGCCTGCTCCTGGGTCCGAGCCGAGGGAGAGCAGGCTGACCCGAGTACTGACCGAAGGTGCTACTCTTCTGCAGCTGTTGCTGAGGTGGTGGAAGAGCTTGTGAAGGTAGCCTGGGGGTCCACAGGTGTGTCTAAGGGGCCTCCTGGAGAAAGGAGGAGGGAGGCCAGGTGGGGAGGAAGGGACTCTCCACTGGCCAGGGTTTCTTTCCCATGTCTCTAGCCAAGAAACATGAGGAATCTGAGAATTCTGAATTGAATCTGGTCTTCCAGGTTGTTATAAAGCCACATTAGTTAAAGGGAGGGGCTTATGTGATAGCTTGCTATCTTGATTAACGTGTTAAAGTAACTAGGTAGACCTTCATTTATATTCTTGCCCCAGACTCACAGGGGTGGGCCTGTCTTTAGTTACATATTTTTCCTAGGCAGTCTAAATCCTGGTTAGTTTTACAATGCTTAGATTTGTGTCAGTGCGTGAAGCGCAGGGTCTTTGTATGAGAAAGTGTGTAGTAAGCCAAATCATACTCTACTGAATAACAAAACTACAGGTTTGATGTAAAATGCTGTATTTTTCCTCCTAACTAGGGGAGGGATGTTGTAGGTAAGTCATTTGTCCTGAAAGCACATTTAATGCAGGTGACTAGAGAGCCTTCTCATCCTTTAGGCTCATACCCAGCCCCTACTCCAACCCCCATACCCTCAAAAACATTGCCAGACCTCCTGGGAAGACCCCTATTTTTCTCCATGTGTAGCTGGGACTAGCACAATGTCTCTGTGACAACTTCTCTGTTTTTTTGCCCCCTCTCATTGAGTTTATTGGTACATTTTAGGTATACAGTACAGTTACATTCATTATTGGGATCCTATACCTTGACATGACAGGTCTTGGTTCTCATTTTTTCCCCTTGTCCCTGCCCTCCCTTCACCCTCTCCTACCCTCTCCATTTACAAACACTTTATTTCCATTTTTGCTTTCCCCTTATTACCTTTCCCCTACCCTTCCCACTTCCCCTACACCTTTAGCCCCTTTCTTCCTATTTCACATTGTCAATTATTTCATTAGGATCTTATGTACTATTATAGTTTTTCATACCAGAGAAACTATTTGGTACTTATACGTGTGACTTATAACAACTTCTCTGTTAAAAAATAGTTTCTAAACATCAGAGACATGCTCAGAAACCCAAATTTGGATTTAAACACCTCTGATTTTGTTCCCTCCTTAAGGGAAAGCATCATCATCCATTTCTTCTGAAGAGAAAGGCCTCAGAAGATGGAAACAACCAGGCAAGAATACATGCTGCTTTGTTTTAAGTCATTCTGTTTGAATAAAAAATTACTGAGCCTCTGTAGTGGGTGGATTAGATCATCTGGTACTTGAATGCCTCAGGTGAAAATTCCATTTTGGAAATCAGAATTTGGGAGCCTGTGTGGAGCAAGGAACGGCCTGAAAAACTCTTTCACCACGAAGCATGTTTTTGGAATCAGATGAGAATATTTCCAAAGTGCATTCATTGGAAAGTATCCTGTTTGCACCTAGTAAAAATATAGAGCAATGTCCAGGAGGGAAAAATAAAAGCTGTTCTCCAGGTAAAGCCAATAATTACAAGATGTCAGTGTGGTGCCTCATCAGAAGACGAGGAAGATAAAGGCAGGACTGAGTTTAGTGGAAAGAAGGTCCTTATCAGTACCTTGAATAAAAGTAGGACAAAATGGAGTTGCTGATAAGAACACTGGAGGATAGTATTCCATGTAAGTGTCTGGGCAGTAGCAATTAAGTGGGGATGTGTGTAATATTTTCCTTGATTTTGTGTTAAATGCAGCTTGGTGAAGTGTTGCTTGCTAGTTGGGCTGAGTGTCTTCAGTAACAACTTAACTGGAAGGAAAGGAGATTGGCACTTTTGCTAGTTGTATTAGTCTGCTAGGGCTGCCATAAACAGATGCCGCACACTAGTAGGATAAAGAGTCAGAAATTGATTTTTTTTCACAGTCTGGAGGCTGGAAGTCCAAGGTCAAGGTGTTGGCAGGTTTGGCTTTTCCTGAGACCTCTTGGCTTGGGGATAGCAGCTTCTTACTGTGGCCTCACATTGCTTTTCTGCTCTCTGTATATGTCCCTGGTGTCACTTCCTCTTCTTACAAGGACTCCACTCCTTTTGGATCAACCCTTTTTCACCAAGGGCACCATTTTATCTTAATAACCTCTTTAAGAAGACTATTTATCCCTAAATAAAGTTACATTCTGAAGTTCTGGTATTTGGGACATTGACTAATACATTTTGGCAGGAGGACAACTTCAGCCTATAACAGTAGAACCTAGAGGTTAAAATGCAGATTCCTAGGCTAGATCGCTTGGGTTCAAATTCTGGCTCTACTGTTTCTTGGCTGTGGACTGCTTTGGGCTTTGTTTAAGTTCTTAGTCATTGCTTTAGTTTTGGGTACTTTCAGGCAGTGAGTTATCATTTTCCATTTTAATTGACCAGTTGTAAGTTGCATAGCAGTTTGTCCAAATTTTCTTATACTGTAATGCTTTATCAGACTATTTTACTCTGAGTTTCTTTTAGGGTTACCTGAGCCACAAAGTGATTTTAAAGTCTCTCTTCCTACTTACACCAAAGAGTTGAAAGTCTAGGTCTCTGACATTTTTATTGGATTGGATACAAAAAATTTCCATTTTAGAACTAGCTTATATTCTTGGCCATGAAATCCATTAGATGAAACGGTGCAAATATTGTGGGTTTCTTGATAAAGTGAAAGAATTTTCCAGCCCTAAAGAAGAGGAATGAAATAGTAAATGTGCCAGTGTCCCTTCATCTTAGCGTAGCTCAAGCCAACGGGCTTTTCCAGAGTGCCAAGCTGAGCGATTATGGTGCCCAGGTCAGGGA
The DNA here is from genome assembly GCF_012274545.1 of Fukomys damarensis. Taxonomy (NCBI): domain Eukaryota; kingdom Metazoa; phylum Chordata; class Mammalia; order Rodentia; family Bathyergidae; genus Fukomys; species Fukomys damarensis. The sequence continues at coordinate 25,030,114 of NW_022900943.1, read as the reverse complement.
ATCATTGCCAACTACTGCGTTAGAGGTGGATAGTTCACAAGTAGCTATGATGAGGAGGACGGTCATGCAATCTTAATGGAGATAAAGAGGGGCACATGCAGTGTGGATAGGGAGCCTCTGAAGGAGGGATCCTGTGAGCTGGGCCTCAAATATGAAGAGTGTCGGATGGTAAGACCTGTCCACCTATGGGGGCTTAAACCATTCACATTCGAGGGAGAGATGAGCCCAGGCTCAATCTGCCAAACCAGAGAAATCTCTCAGGATGGCATGTGATGCTCTCAGGATCTGGCATAATATGGAAGGCTTCTTGGGAGCAAGACTGCTTTGAGTTTTTGTGTTTTGTCTTGACCATTTAAGTGGAGACTATGCCCATTAAATAGATGTTAATATGAAATGCTTTATTACTACTTTTTTTTTTTTTTGCCACAACAGGCTTCAGAAAAGAGGGTTGTGTGGCTTTATCTGTGCTTATGTCCGTCCTGGTTTGAATAAACCAACTCCGCAGATGGCTGGCTCCATCCCCAGCACAGCAGTTCCTACAGGCCCATTAAGAGACAAAGCCAAGGCACCTTCTTCTTTTGCCTTTCGGTGTGTACCTCCTGAAATAATGAACTTTTATGTTTTGTATCTTTTCGTATAAACCCCATTGAGGTATTTTACATACAATAAAAGTCACCGATTGTAAGTGTACAAACTGATGTTTGGGCAATTGTGAGCAGCTGTGTAAGCGTGGTTGTAGAATGTTTTTGCCTGTCTAGAACATTTCTCTCCCTGAGAGTTCCCTGTGTTCCTTTGCAGTCATTCTCCTCCCCCAAACTTGTATTTTTAACTTTTGATTTGGAAACATTTTCACATTTATTTTAAAAGGCAAGAATAAGAATATACAAACTACATGTATTTTCCCAATTCACTTATTGTTGAATTTTTACCCAAATTTATTTCTCAGTTATACATTTTCTTCAGCTTTGCAGCCATGTTTGAGGGCAAGTTCCATGCATGGTGGCCTTAACTTCTAACCCTTTAGGTGAGTTTTTCCTAAAAATCAGCGACAGTATCTTACATGAGCACCGTTCACTTACACTCCACTGAGGTCAACAACAAGACCACGTTTGTTCTCATACTGTTCCCATCTTAGTTTTGCCAGGTGGCCCATGAAGGTCCTTGGCAACATTTCCTCATTTCCAGTGCAGGTTGGGGGCTTGCCTCTTGTCTTCGTGTTCTTTGAGTTTCTTTAATCTGGAACACGTCATTGTTTATGTGACACTGAATTTTTGAAGAATACCATTCCCCTCTGTCTTCTTAAAACAACATCCCTCACTTGTGATTTGTTTGATTTTCTTGTGATTAGAGATTCAAGCTAAGCCTTCTTGGCTGGAGCACTGAGTGGGTGATGTTGTATTTCTTGGGTGGTGAAGGATACTGTATCCATCTTCTCATTACTGGTGATGTTAAATTTTAATCAAGATGTCGATGATTTTATCCATTGTGCTATAATTTTACGGAGAGACACTTTGTGTTGATAAATGTCTTTCTCAGTACCTCCACCCCCCTCACACTGCAGTAAGTATTCACATTCAGAGCCTTGCATTCTCTAGGCAAGTGCGCTACCTCTGAGCTATGGATCCAGCCCTGAATGATTTTGTATATATCGCTTATTCCTGCATGATTCTGTCTGTGCCACAATGGCTGCAAAGTGATCATTTTCCAACTCTGGCACTCTCTGTATGTTCATCGGCTGGTACTTGACATTCTCTTGCAGGCGCTCTCCCTCTGCCCTTATTTGTTTATTGATTCCTGTGCAGACTCATTTGGGGCTCACACTGTGCCAGGACCAGATGGACGAGACCCCCTTCATGGAGGCTGCTGTATCACTGTGCCATGCCCTATCTCATTTTCATTTTTAACAGTTCCTTATTCTGTGGTATTACAAGGTGCTCCAGGCTCATTTTGTCCCTGCCTTTACCCAGGTGAAGTAAAGTGAGTGGTTGCTAACTTTAGCGGAGAACTGTTCCTTTCCCTTTAAGATGGTTAAGCCATTTGAAACAAATACAGCAAGTCTACTAATTCAAATCTATCCCTAGTATCCTAAGTACCAGAAGAGCCAAGTTTCTAAAGCATATTGTTAGAAGATGAAATTATAAGGTTTTAATGAGTTTTAAACTGTGAGCAGATATAAAATTGGAAAATCTGAGAGTAGAGTTTGGCAAAAAGCAATGCAGAAAATAAAAGTCTTAATCCTTAAAGAGTCCTCATTATTTTTAAAATATGCTTTCTAGTCTATATCACAGTTTGATTTCCCTCCTTGCATGATACCTGTTATGGCTTGGAGTTGTCTTCCCAAATCCTCATGTGGTCATAGGTGGGAAGATTTGAGGCGTGCGAATGTGGAGGAAGGGTTGTGGTACTAAACGGGTTGAAGTCCGCAGTTTTGGGTGGAAGGCTGGTAAAGGATAAAGACTGGAGGGTCGAAGGGAAAGGGTTAGGGTTAGGGTTAGGTCGAAGGGAAAGGCTGGCTGCTGCTGCTGCTTCGGCTGCCTTTGTATCTGTTCTGCCATGGGCTGTTTCTCTGCTCTGCCCCTCTGCCTATATAGATTGTGAGCCAAAGACAAACACAGCTGGCTGCTGCTGCCGCTTCGGCTGCCTTTGTATCTGCTCTGCCATGGGCTGTTTCTCTGCTCTGCCCCTCTGCCTATATAGATTGTGAGCCAAAGACAAACCTTTCCTCCTTTAAGTTTGAGGTGTTGGGTATTTTGTCCCAGAAGTGACACAAGTAACTAAGACAATACCTGCATCACAAGGGGAAAATTCTGTAAGAACTCCCATCTGTGGGGTGGCAGGGAGGAGAGTAGGCAGAAGAAAAGGGTTTTCAGTGAGTCCTTCTAATATAGCTGCGATGGTATCAGAGGCAGAGGTGGAAATCCGAACAGAGAGGAGACTTTATTAGAGGGATTCTCATCAAACTCTCTTGGTAGAATTGAAGATTTAAATAACGAAGGCCGGGAAAGAACAAGCACCAGTACAGTTGGGCTGGGAGAGCCTTCTCCAGAGTACAACCATCACTGTGTCTGGGCTTTACTTCCTCTGAGCATCAGAACTCCCTGGCTTAGCTTTTGTATTTCAATGGGAGCCAAAGGCCTGATGTGGACTTTCTTAGATCCATTAATTCTGGCCAGGGGACATTTGTCTCAGACATGGCTGTCACCTGAGTACAGCGGAACTGAGGCAGGGATCCCTGTGAGCCCCGCAGCCATGACCACCAATGCTGCCAGAGGAAGGAAGTGCACAGGGAAATCTCAGGGCTCTAAAGGTGGAAGGAACTACAGGGGCCTCTGCGGGAACCTTGACTCTCATTAGGAGCTGCTGGCTCTCTGCTGTTGCGTAAATTAACCACACTGGCCAGGGCTGTTGGTTGCAGATCATTTAAACAGAAAAATAATTTATCAGAAGGGAAGCAGGAAATTCAGATTTGATGGGAGTTGGAGAATAGCCTCAGCAAAGAGGCAGGATCCAAGGTAGTCTTGACAGAGCAAACACAGGCATCCAAACAGGCTATCAGAACACAGTCAAGGGACTCCGCACCTGAGCTCTTGCTGCTGCTGGTGTGTGCTGGACTTTATAGTATTTGTCCTGCAGCCCTGTGCCTCACCTGTGACCATCTTCTCCACCCTTGGGTCACTTTTTGAAACATCAGGCTGTCTGATTGTGCCTGACTACCATGTTGTTGAGGGAAGGCAGCATGGTACAGTAGCTTGCTCTTTGGTGCCAGCCATGCTAGGTTGAAAAATCTAGGCTCATCTACTGCTGAGCAGTTTGTATCCTTGAGTACACACTCATTTTCTCATCTCTTAAATGGGAATAGCAATATACTTGGTGGATACCATTATGAGAATTCAATAAAATGAGTAATTGTCTTTAAAGTGTTTAGAATAGTGCCTGGAATGTGGTCAGTGCTACTTATTTTCAATGCTGGTTGAACGAAATTCTGCCAGTCTTGGGTTTCTATCATAGGAAAGGAACTAGGATACCTTCTATCTTGCTTGGAATTTTCCCTCAGAAGATGAGTGGTCAGATGCTGGGCGTCCCTGATGACAGTGGCCTATAACAAGGACTTGAGACTTTCATAAAGGAAGAAGGAAGCATAGTCTTTGAAAAATGCATTGGTAAATGTAATCTGAGAGAAAGATCTAAATGAAAACCTGGAGAGGAAGCAGATGTCTTTAAATATTAAAGCATATTTAATAGTACTGCAGGAATTTCTTATATTTGTTGCTTTATAGGGATGTGAGTGTTTCACACACGCATCCTATTATCCCCGGAAACTCCCATAAGCCATCCCCCAGCACTGGCTGTAGCACTAAAATGTTTCCCACATCTCACAACTTCTCTCCTTTTTCAAAGCTGTGACCCCACTGAGCTGTGACTGTCCTCTTAAATTACCATGCCAACCTCCTGATTTCCCACTGTGTATGTTTGCTCTTCTTTGGTCCATTTTGAACTTGGACCACACCATTACCTTGCTTAAATTCAATGTCATGCACTCGCACTTGGAATCAATCCCAAATGCCTCTACCGCTCAGAATGTAAGTAACTCCATTCTTTCCTCCCCCCGGTCACCGTGAGAAGCGACATTCACATTCTTTCTGCATCTTGCACTCCACAGCCCTTGCTTTGCCTCTGAGTCTTTTGGATTTGTTTTTTCTTCTGCCTGGAACATTGTTTTCTGTTCCCTACTCTTGCTCCAAGTATATAGCTGTTTCTTCTTTATCGCCACATCTTGGCTCTAAAGTTCATCTGTCTATGAGGTCTTTCCTGGATCATTTATTCCTTGTTGCTTGATTCTATTACCTAGTTATTTTTGCTTCTTGGACTTCTTATTTGCTGATTTGTTGGTTTGTCACCCACCCACCCCATCATCAGCTCCAAGAGACCAAGGCTTTGCCTGTGTCTTCTTGTTTCTAAGTCCTACACTTGATCTTAGTCAAAAGGCTAAGAAGTGAGTTTTGGTCCTAAATCCTGATCCCCGAGCCAAAATTATATCTGGCACAATATTGTAATAACTACTAACTGGTACAGAATGAGCACCGACGAGGCAGAATGATATCTGACCAATCAGAAATTATATTGGCCAGTTGATTATAAAAGAGCAAATATTTTTCATTGAGCACATGTTGATATACCTGTTTCACAGATGGAAAAAACAAGTCGTCAAAATTGTTCAGTGTCTTGTTGTTGCTTACTAGTAACACAAGGCCAGGTATTTAATTTATGGATATTATTTTCAGTATTATGTTTTCCTGAATAAACTTTTTGTGTATAAAACAAGAGCAGCAATAAAGGCTAAAGTTTTCTAGAATATTTACACAAGCAAGAAGCACTGCCTGTGTGGCTTGCTTCCTTCTTGTCTTCTTAGCATTAATTATAATGACAAGAAAAAATATTTTAACAGTAGAATGAACAAGTTCAAACATACTTTTTAGCTCAGGAATTGTTTATAGGGATAGCTGCTGTGGAAATTCAGTCCATATGTGGTTTGAATTTTGGAAAATTTATATTTTTGAAACACTTTTATGGGAGATACTGAGTTGACATCTACTCAGTTGCTGGCAGCTGCAGGTTTTAGAAGAGAGGAGAAGAAGATCTTTGTCACTCTCTTCCCTTCCAGTGTTCCTCTTAGGCTTGAGTCCATTATAAAGAGGATCATGGTGCAGGAGACTGGGCAGTACTCTTGGGATGATGGAGCAATCAAAAGGAATGTAACTGCAAAGAACAGAGAGGTTAGGACCGGGGATTTAGCTCAGTGGTTCCACTGCCTGCCTCACAAGCACAAGGACCAGAGTTTGATCCCCAGTACAGAGAGAGACAGAGAGAGAGAGAGAGAGAGAGAGAGAGACAGAGAGAGACAGAGACAGAGAGAGAGAGACAGAGAGAGAGAGAGAGAGACTAGAAAGATGAGAAATAAAGCCAGAAGAAATTTGATTGGTTGATGACCCAATTACTCTCAAGGGAGCTGTTTTGTTCCAGGGGATGCCAGTACTCCAGGAGCATCTCAACCCCTGTACTAAGCACCTCCTGAGTGCACAGCTGTGCCCACCATCCAGTCCCTACCTCCATGACACCGTGCCATTCATAGGAAGGTCAGCAGCACAAAACCTCTGATGGGTCCCTTCTTAGACAGCTTGCACTTGATGTACAACGAAATACAATATCGTGTCACTTGATGATGACATGTTCTGAGAAATCTATCATTCATTTCTTTGTTGTGCAAACAATGTAGTGTGTAATTTCATAAAGCTAGATGGTATAGCTGCTACATTCCTAGGTAATATGGGCTTCAGACATGTACACCATGTTAATGCCCTGAATATTGTAGCACCAGCAGTACTACAATAAGTATGGGTGGCATATGCCTGTAATCCCAGTATTCTGGGAGGCTGAGGCAGGATAATTGCAAGTTTGAACTCAGCCCAGATAACTTAGCACAAGACCATGTCTCAAAATTTAAAAAAATAATAAAAGGGCTTGGAATATATCTTGATACAAAGGCCTTGGGTTCGATCCCCAAAGCAAAAGCAAAAACAAAAAGCATGTATTTAAACATATCTTAACGTAGAAAAGGTGCAGTCAAAATACTAGGGGATAGGGATTTTTCAGATCCATTATAATCATATGGGACCACTGTTATATGTGCAGTGTGTTCTTCACCAAAGCACGTAGCTCATGCTTGTACAGAATCATGAGATGAGCAATGTTTTTAACCTCCTCTAGAGACCTAAATTTATTATTTCTGTGTGGTGGGGGCTGAGAACTATTATATGATGAGAGCAAGACATTTTCCTTTAACCTTGGGGTTCTCCACCTGTAAAATGAAACATCCATCTTTTCATTTCTTTCAGTAGATGTTTAATACCAACAGTTCTAAAAGAGCCCAGAACCAGCAGTATCAGCATTAGTACCTCCCGAGACCTTGTTGGAAATGCCATGTTACAGCCTCCATTGGGGCTCTTTAAACCGAAAAATTTGTGGGGTTTTTGTCATCACTAATTAAGTTTATTGGTACATTTTAGATATACATAATGATCACATTCATCATATAGAATTTGTGCTGTACATTATATATCTTTTTTTTTAATGGTACCGGGGATCAAAATGGGGCCCTTGGGCTTGCGAGGCAGGCGGTGCATCCACTGAGCCAAATCCCCAGCCCCACATTATGTATCTTGATTCATGTTTTTTCCCATTTCCCTCCCTTCCCATTTCTCTTCCCCTTTTTATTTACAAGAGCTTTGTTCCAATTTATCTTTGTTTTATCTTCCTTCCTTTCCCTCTCCCTCTGCCATGTGCCCCTTCCCATTTGAACATTTTCTTCCTATTTTACAATATCTATTATACATTTTGTATAATATTTTGTACAATGTCCATTATTTCAGTTTCTCACACCAGAGAAACAATGCAATGTGTATACAGTTGCGTCTGATTTATTTCAGTTGAGTGTGGGTTCTAGCTGCATCCATTTACCTAGAAATGTCTTAAAGTATCCTTCTTTATAGCCGAGTAGTAGTCCATCATATTAAAAAGAAAAACCCACACCTTCTTTATCCATTCATTGGTTGATAGGCATTTGAGTTGACTGGAAGTTTTGGAGTGAAACCAGCAGTCTGCTTATTAATAAGCCCGCCAGCTGATACTGGTGCATGTCCACATTTGTGAATCTCTGATTTACAGTATTAGCCTGGAACTCAAGAACTGGCCACCCTTTGATGGCCACTCCAGGCTCCAAAGCCAACCTTTCTATAGATATCCAGGAGGCACCAGGGGCTGACTTGCCAAGGGGAAACCATTTCTGGAAACTGAAGTCATTTTTCCACTTGAGCGTCTTGAGTTGTAGGGTTCTTTTAGCATTTGTCCCAGTGGTCAGGCTGGTGGATAAAGAGGAAGAGCAAGCCCATGTGTGCCTTTTACCATGGGAGTAGTCATTAAGAAATGGAGCAGGCATTCACATTTGCCTGTTAATATATTCCAGTATTTCAAGCTTATCACTACTGTCTGCTTACAAATAGCATATTCCTCTTTGTTCCTTACCAGAAGGGAACATTCTAGTTTTAATTTTATTGTAGCGGGCACTGGGAGGAAGAAAGAAAATAAGATTCAAATAGTTTGTTGTAAATACATTTTGCTAATGAAAGAACCTTTAACTGGACCAGAAATTCTGATTACTAATACACTTTCCATCGAAGCAAATTTTAATAAATATAAATACATGGCATTAAGTTTCAGGACCTAATATAGGCCTGACAATCAAGCCCTCATTTTCTGGAAGAAAGGTCTCAAGTCCCAGTCAATGTGCAGTAACAGGGCTTTTATGGATCAATTTAACAAGGGGTATTAATTTCCTACATAGTTTTTAGCGTTCTAGTCTTAAGGACTAGGTTAGGAATTAGTTTAATTCCCCAGAAAGCAAATATTTTTCCTTTACACTGTGCCAGGATCCATAAAAATCTCTTTCCCAAATAAGATTCCTAGGGCTCAATCTATGCTTACGATGAATCTTTTTCAATATAATATAAAAGGTAACCTAGGTAAAATGTGCTCATGAACATCAAAAGTAGTTGTTAGATATATTTTTCTTAACGAAGTTTTAGGAAAAGTTAGGATTTATTTTGCCTGAAAGTCATCTTCTGTATGATGATCAGTTGTCAGTTATCTTAGGACGGATTAACAGGATTAATCCAGTTCTCCATAATCTGCCATACATAAAATCTTCCTGTTTGAGTAACTCTTGCCTAGGATTTTTTGCTTTTTGTTGCTTAGCTACTATATAATGGGGAAATATAAGTTAATTCTATTACTAATCGAGAGCAAATAAATGAAGGTGAGAAATCATTTATCGAATCATTATCGATGTAATATCTGAGTCACAATAGTCTAAGACAGTGCCACTCAAAATGCAGGCTTAGAGCTAGGTATGCTGGTTCATGTCTGTAATCCCAGCATGTGGGGGTGTTGCAGTAGAAAGAGCTTAAATTGGTATCCTGCTTGGACAATTTAGGAAGACCATGTCTCAAAATAAAAAAGAAAAAGGGTTGCGGAAGTAGCTCAGTGTGAAAAAGAGATAAAATTTCTATTTTAAAACTAAAAGAAAAGGCAGGTATGCACCCATGTGGTCTGTGCATACAAGATCAGCACAGAAATTCAGGCAAGAGTTTAGAAACTCTTGTAACAATTTAACATTTCTGTAGCGGCAAAGAACATTTTTATTATTTTTCATAAAGATATCAGTTTTCACATGAAAGAAAAATATAATAACTTAGTCCCTTACCACAGCGGGTGAAGAAGGTTCAGAGGAGTGAGGAGACTCGCGGGGTTCGGTGGTCAGCGGCTGGTGGCAGAAGAATGAAGGCGAGACATCTGGTCGCCTAGACGCCCACCTGTGCTTCCGTAGCCAGTCCAGGCTTCGTGTTGCATTTCTGAGTAGCTAAAACAGCACCGATCGTACAACATGCTATTAATTTGAAAACAGCTTTTTCAGGAAAGCAAACACCATCATAGTAGATGTGGACATCAACGCAAAAGCACCTTAACCCCAAAATGTTAGTTTATATGAAAATAAGTCTTGGAATTAAGGATACAAGATGATTTACTTTTTTTTTTTTTTTTTGGTATCGGGGATTGAACTCGGGACCTTGCACTTGCAAGGCAGATGTGGTGCCACTGAGCTAAATCCCCGGCCCATGTGATTCACTTTCTTTCTCCAGCCAGATAGTACGATGTAAAATAATGTGAAACTGCTGTAGTTATCGATGTAGTATTCAATTTCATGAAATCACTTTCACTCCTGAAGTCAGACTAGAAAGGAAACCTGTGTAGTGCCACCAGCCTACTGGGTCTGTTTCAAGTGAACTTGTCACATGAAATCTTATAGAACAGCAGGTCGCCATATACGTGTTAGGATTTTAAAATAGGTGTAGCTGCATGCGCAAGAATTCCACACATGCTATGATTTCCCCATTGTCTAAATGAGTGTAGGTGGCAACTGATGAGTCTAGTTTCTCATGAGGCCTTGAACCTCAGGAGGGCTCTACCTGGCCCCAAGCCTACAGGGCCATAAGCACCAGGCTCAGCTCACATACTGTTTAATGAATATATCTGTTCCTTTCTCCAGACCCATTTATATGAAAAACCATGCGAGTAATATGGCGAATTCCTTATGGAGACTGAAGGCCTCTGTGAGAGATGACTAGAAATGTTCATAAAAGGACTACAGACCTGGGCTGGCCTTTGAGGAAAGGAAAATTTAAAATTCCAGAATTTATGCATGTGGGGGTGGGGTGGAGGGGTTGAAGGGATGGGAAAAAATAAGAGTCAAGCTGGACAATCATGCATGTGCAGGTACAAATTCTCAGTGATGGGTGTGATCATAGGGTATACCTGAATGTATCAATAAACTCAATAAAAAATGTATAATTCCAGAATTTTTTACTTGCCCTATATCTTGCCAGTTACCTTGAATGTGTAGTTATGTTGGGATTAGTGGTGTCAAGGTAGGGTTATTGAGCTGAGATTCTGGAAATAAAATGAGATTTGGAAAATGTATTTCCTGTATTTCCATAGAAACATTTTCCTAGTCACTGTATGTGGCAAAAATGTGATATATAACTCAAACTGTACTTAAGAAATCTGCTAATTATTCTTCTCTGTTGCTTTATTCTGAAATAATTTGCCTCAAACCAGAATCAGGAGACTTGCCTGACTCATTTTTTCTATTATAACTAACACTAATAATAGAAACAACAATAATAGAACAGTAATGTTTATATATCCAACCATTACCCTAGTCTTTTAAATGAATGATCTTGATTACTCCTCCCTATATTTGAGGTACAGTGAGCTTTATCTTCTCATTCTGCAGATGAAAAAAATGAGGCACAGACGCAAAGTTCCCAGGGTTTGAACCCAGGTAGTGTGACTCAAGAACCCTGGTCTTCATGCAGTCTTGCTTCTTCCTCCCAGAGCAGAACATCTTACCAGAACCGAGCCCAAGGAGCGAGTCTCTACTGTGCGAGTTCTCACCTCTGTACTGCCGTTGACCTCTGGCCACACGTCTTGTCTTGTTTGGTTTACTTCGTCTTCAGTTGCTGCCTAGCCCCAAGTTTATTCTTCACTCTGCAGACGGAGTAACCTTTTAAAAACATAAAATTGGACTGTTGTTTTCCTGCTGAAAACCTTTCTATGTCCTTTGATCGCCCTTGGATGCAAATCTGAATTCTGCATAGCCCGAGGCCCTCTGCCATCCTTTCAAACTCCATTCTGGCCACAGGACCTTCCCTTAGGAACTCCAGTGCACCAAAGTCCTTCCTAGCCTCTGCAGGCTGATTGTCAGTCTACAACCCTCTTCCTTATAGACTTCCACCTAATGTTACTCATTTCAGAATGCATTTTAAACATTGCTTCCTCCCAGAAGTCTTTGCTGGCTCTCCACCCCCCCCCCCCCCCCCCCC
>NW_022900943.1:24992169-25018542 GCF_012274545.1 Fukomys damarensis | reverse complement strand
TTGTAAAAATACTGCTTATCCTAATTTAAAACTTAACCATCCTTCTTCCTCACTAGATTCCAAACCTCTTAAGGAAGGGAACTACCTCTATTATAACCAGCAAATCTTCCGTATTTTATATAGCACCAGGGTGCACCAGAAACATTTGCAAAATGGAAAAATATATTGCCATTTTACATCAATATCACTGTATAGAAAAAGGAAATTTTGATTTCCAAATGTAGAAAGAGCTTGATAGAGTATATTTTAAATTTAATAATCTTACATTTATGACTAATTCACTCTGTCCTTTTAAAAATTCAACTTTTGTACTAATGAAAACTTCACTACACAGTGGCATTGAACTTAGACTGATGTTCTGAGGCCGATGATTTATTATCTGGATCTTATACATTTTCTAGGTTTTTAGATTTTCTTTGTGAGTGCAAATGAACGTGCTCAACATTTTTTGCCCTCCTTTTTTTCACATTAAAACTGGCATATTTGTGGCAGGGAGGTTGACAGTCTCCTGAAGAATATTCATTTTCTCCTTTAGTACTAGAAGTTTTATCTGGGAACAAGGGCACCCAGCAAAAGACTAAAATTCTCAGCTGTTTTTGGTACTAGATGTGCCCAACTAAGTTGTAGTCCATGAGCTATAACTTAAGCAATAGAGGCAATTTTTAAATTAAGGCCTTAAAAGAAAAGCTCTTTGGATGTTTTCTTCCCTTCAAGGACAGGATGCTGGTTTGGTGGTAGGAGTCTCAGCAGCCATCTTTTACCATAAAATGGAAGTGGGGCGTGGAGGATCGAAAAGGAACATGATAGAAAATGCCTGTTATGGAACGTTACTCAGCCAGGCGGAACAAAATCATGTCCCTTGCAGGAAAATGGATGGAGTTGGGCACCATCACATTAAGCAAAATAAACCAGACTCAGAAAGTTAAATATTGCATTTTTTTTATATGAGCTATCTAAAATAAATCAATGAATAAGAGATGTCAAAAAAAAAACTAGAAGGCAGACTTTTAGAGATGTGAAGAAGGTGGGAGGAGAGAGGAGGAAAGCAACAGGAAGTAATGAGGTTGAAATCAATCAAACGAGTTGTGGCATATACCAGTATACCAAAACGGATGTCAGTGTTCTCTTTTACTAATTTCCACCAATGGAAAAAGAATAGGCCTGCATTTCCAATGCTTGAGATAACCATCGTAACCCTGAACAACGGATGACTGGACCCTTTTATAGTAGCAGCTAAGCTGATAGCCTAACTAATGAAATATTACTCGCTCTGCTTTGCTCTTAGCTTTTTGAATACTCAACATTATACCTGGAAGTTCTTTCCAAATTACGTACAATTCTAAGGCAGAAAAATAAAGATCCAGTGTGGAAGAAAGGATCTAGGGTGAGGTGTTGGCCATCGCAGTGCTGCTGTGTCAGGACTCTCACGGTCCATCTGTGGGCACTACAGTGATTTAGGACTTGCTGGCTGCTTCTCTGCAATGCAGTTTTCAAATATTTGATAGAGGTTTTCTGGAAGCAAAATTTGTAGCTGCTTGTTTTACTTGATATTGAATTGAATAAAGCAGAAACATGTAAAACTTAGTTTTCTTAAGCTTTTGATGCCCATTTAATTTTTTTTGAATTTAGTAATTTTTATAAAACATATATCCATGTACTTTACTTAATTCTTTGATTATTTTAAAATTTGCATTTACATTTAATATCCACATATCCTCAAAAAATTATTTTTTTGAAGCAGTGTCTCACTGCATAGTTCAGGCTGTCCTTGAACTCTCTATGTAGCCCTAGTCAGTGCTGAATTCCTGGCAGTCCTCCTGCCTCAGCCTGCTGAGTGCTGGGATTACAGACACGCTCCACCATGCCCAGCTATTCTCAAATATTTGAAAAATATTCCTTTTTAATAAATATATTTTTCTGAAAGCAAGCAAAAGCTAACCATTTATGTGACCTGGGTGAATCTTATGAACCTAAGGTTATAAATTAAAGATATCTTACTCTTTTTTTCTGGTACACGGGATCAAACTCAGGACCTTGTGCTTGCGAGGCAGGCCGTGGCACCACTGAGCCCAAAACCTTACCCTTTTAAATGTTCAAATACTGTTTCTAAATGAAATGAAGTATAATAATCACATTTCTACTGTTAACTCACAAATTAATCACAACTGATAGACTATTTTAAAATCACATCTAAATACCTTAAAGAAGAGACAGCATCAAAAAATTCAGTGCTGGGCCGGGGTTTTAGCTCAGTGGTTCTGCTGCCAGCCTTGCAAACGCAAGAACCTGAGTTCGATCACCGGTACAAAAAAAAAAAAAAAAAAAAAAAATCAGTGCTATCTGATATTCGCTCTTTAGCTTCTTTTTTCCCTTAGAGACAGGGTCTCTTTTTTCCCCCAGGCTGGTCTAAGACTCCTAGCACATGTAATCTTCCTGCCTCAGACCTCCAAGGAGCTGGGCATCATTCATCTGTCACCATGCCTGATGGTTTAATCTTAATTTTAACCTAAGAATATTATTATTATTATGTGTTTGATTTACTCCTTATTCACCTTTTGGGGGCTTGCATAATTCAGCCCAACCAGCAAGACATTTATAATTGGGGCCCAATAGTTGATGATTTTTCAAGCGCATACATTTTCCTGCATCCCAAACTATTACTTATCCCTTTATTCCAATTTTACCACTATTTTTAACTGTTAATTGCCTAGTTATTCTGTGCTCACATTCACTTGCAATGGCAACTAATTTCTTCAATACCTAATTTGTGTTGAAGAGGTTCTATACTTTCTAGTTTTTTTTAGCTCTCTTATGACCAGCATTTTAAATTCTTTCACTTAATTTAAAGAAGAAAATTTGGACCTCAGATTCAAGGGGGGTGCAATAGAATTTCTTAATGCCTATCTATACAAATTGGGTATCCTTTCTCCAAAATGCTTGAAACCTTATCTGGAAGTGCTTCATATTTTGGAGTTTTTCCTCCATGTTGGAAGATGTGCATGTATGTAATGAGATATTTTGGAAATGGGACTCAAGTCTAAACACAAAAAGTAAGGTGTTTCAGATACACATGTGTTTCTTATACACACAGCCTAAGGGTAATTTTATACAGAAATTTTGTGCACCTGTTTTGACTGTGACCCTGCGAGTTGAGGTCAAGAGTGGAATTTTCTACTTGTGGCATCCTGTCAACTCTGAAAAAGTTTCAAGATTTTTGAGCATTTTGGATTTTTGATTTAGGGATGCTCTTCCCGTGTTCTGCTTTGGTTATCTTGTGTTTTAACACATCTTATCAGTCTAATATTCTACATACACATATTTCTTCTCTTTTGGTGGAAAGTTTAAACTGTTTAAGAATGAATTAAAGTACCAGATAAAACGGGACAAATGAAATGGAACCCTATTAGTCACAAACCACAGGTCTGTACGCTGTTCCAGCCGGTGGTCTTCAAAGCAAGTGTTTGTGCTTAAACATGGCTGCTTTTTTCTAAGATGTTTAAAAATTGATGGAATCACTCATTTTAATATCTCTGTCTGGATTTTGTCAACATGAAGTTGTAGTTGTTTTATAGGTAGCTCATTCATGAGAAAACTGCTTGAACTTTCCTTGACCATTTCCAAATTGCCATTTGACGAGGAAGTCTTTCTCACTTACCTAGTCATTTAATCTGTGGCTGTATTAAGGGGATGAAGCAGGTGTCAGACATGAGGAAGAGGCCTTGGTTTATTTGGCATAAGGACCTCAGGATGAGACTGCACACTAAAGGCAGTGTCTCCAATTAGTCACAACCCAGGGAAGCTGGTTCATTCAGTGTGCGTGTCTGTGTCCACACACAACCACCACCGAGCAATTTGAAATTGGCACTTATAAAGCTATTTGGATTTGCCATTGTGATAAGTAAATCACTTGTATCTACAGTGCAAGCCAGAAAATGGCAAAACAACCTTATATTCCAACCAGCCTGTCTTCATTTGCTTAAGTTGTTCATCTTGAGCATCTGAAGTTTGTTTGAATTCATCTTTCTCTTTAGGCAGAATAATGTTGGCCAAAGCAAAAAGGGTTTTTCATGAGGAGTAGGAAAACTCAAATATGTTAATTATATCATGATATTGCTAGAGCTATTATACATACTGTTTCTAATTTTTATTTCAACTAGAATGCTAAATATTCCCTATTATACTTGTTGTAACTTCTCCTTAATGAACTGATTTTCCTTTTAGTACTTTTAAACTTTCAACCATCTGAAAAAGCTTGGTGTCATCTCCAAAGCTTTGTGGATGAGTTGCTGGAAATCTTTGATGTAAGTCCTCGTATGGCTTCTAATTTGTAGTGTGGGCTTTGGCAAGTCAAGAAATCATAGTTCCTCATCAGTAAATTGAGGAGACTGAGTTCAGCTCTTTAAATTTGTGTAGTCCTGAGTTTCCATGGTAACTTCAACTGTAGTGGAAAATTAGTTATTGTCTTTCATCTATTAATTGATTTTTGTCCTTGCAAACTATTGAGGTATGTGGTATGCTTTCTCCATTTCACTACTGAGGAAACTAAAGTAAAGAAAGATGAAAAGGCCTGACCTCCTCTCTGCTGCCTTTGCTAAAGGCCCCCTGCAGGTCTGGGCCTGCGCTGGGCAGTGGAAGACAGGTGAGTGGGAACAGGGGTGTGACGTGCACTCCTGGAGTTTTTGTGACAGGCTGCCAGGACTTCGGAGTCGCTGGGTCTCTGAGCTTGTGCTGTGTGATGGGAGTAGAAAGTGAGCTGTATGGATGAACAGCACCTGTGATTTAAAATCTTTAGGTAAACACATTTTTAAAAAGTAAGAAGAAACAGGTGAAATTCAGCTTAATAACATAGTTTACTAAATATGTTATCTGAATATAACAAATATCATTTAACATGTCCTCTAAATATAACAACTATAGCCATTCAAAAGGTAAAATATGTAACAAACAGCGGGTGAGATAGCTTCTTTTTTATAGTAAATCTTTGTGATCCGGTTGTGTGTTACTCTTACTGTACCTCTCAGTTCAGATTGCCCACATGCTTACTGCTCAGTAGCCCACACACCCACCACAATGCTTACCATGTTGGGTGGTACAGCTCTGAAACCCGGAGACCTGCTGTGAAACAAGAGTGATGGAACATCCCTGCAGTATCTTCTCTGGAATTCCAGAAGTCCGTGTTGGGAAGCATCTGTATTCCCGAAGCGGCCTTGTTATGTGATGACTTCTTTCTTATCTGCTCAAGTAGCATCAGTAGTGCATTGGAAGATAAAAATCATGATGAAATTATCCTTCAAGAATCACAGAGGCAATGTGGCATCAAGGTAGTATGTACAGCCCAGAGAGATTTTCAGAAAGTGATGATGCTTTAGTAGGTTTTTGAAAAGAAACCAATCATTAGGGCCAGGAATTTGGCTCAGTGGTTCTGCCGCTTGCCTCACAAGCACAAGGTCTGGAGTTGGATCCCCAGTACCAAAAAGAAAAAGAAAAAAAAAAAAAAAAGAAACCAATAATTCCTTTAAAATGTGAATCAGGTCCTGTGTGAAGCCTCAGGGATTCAGAAGAGAACAGCTCAGAGCTTCCGCTGTCATGGTCCTTTCCCTGTAGTATAAGAATAGCTGTGGATATGATCAGGTTCGTGCTGTGGAGAAATAGAGAGCTGGGCAAAGGGTTCTGAGACCCGGCGGTGTGGCGGTCTCATTTCAGGGGCAGGACTTCTCCGAGGAGGTGGCTATTGAGGGGAAAATGTGCGGAAAGATGGGATGAGCTATACGAAGACACAGTACAGGGAGGGAGACAGCTGGAGGTGGAAATGAGCTCGGTGAGTTTGAGGGACGACAAGAAGGCAGCGTAGAGCCGAGTGAGGGAGAGGATGAGAGGAAGCAGGACTGGAGAAGAAAGAGTTTGGGTTTCGATGTCAGTGTTACGGGAGGCCAAGAAGACCAATCACTGGCACAGGGCAATAACGTACTTATTTATTTAGTTTGTACCAGGGCTCGAACTCGGGACCTCGCACTTGTGAGGCAGGAAGCAGAACCACTGAGCTAAATCCCAGGCCCTTAATTAAAAGAAAAAATAAGGAAGAAAAGAAAGAAAAAGAAAATTCTGGCTGTATTTGGTAAGAATGGAAGTCTTGGAATTGTCCAGGCCACCGTCATAGTAACTGGGAGTAGCATGGGAATTAGGAAATGCTGTAGTTGAATGTGGTTTGTCTTCTCTGAAACTCAGGAGATGGAACTTTTAAAAATATTTCCTCAGGTTTTATGTTTTATTAGTACATGCTTGTATTACCTAATGGTTGCATTTCTTGTGTGGAGTTGAAACATGTATATAATTATCGGAATGCTCTCTCTTTTTTAATCCTTTTCCTTCCCTTCCCTTCAACTCTTGATCCTCTCCCCACTTGAAAGAAATCTGTCTTCCTATTTCTGGTTTCCCATCTTTTATTTTATTCTTTCTATTTTGGAGGTGGGGGCTGTAAGCAGTGATCAAGCCATTAGAGAGATTGATTCCTTTCTATCTCTACTTGGGTACATGGGGATTATTGTGAGAAGAGGCTGTTAGAAAGCAAGTCTACCCCTTGTAGTTTTTGCCTTTCATATACACCAGCTGGCTGTATGCTTTCAGCCATGAATTGAAGCAGCACGAAGCTCTTTGCAGACATTATGTTGTTGGACTTCCCAGTGGTTAGAAGTATGACCCAAATAAACTTTATGAATTACCCAATTTAATTTTTTAGCAACAGAAATTGAACCAAGGCAGACTGAATTGGTTAGATTTGATATCTGTGTTGAAAGTAGAGTTGATCAGATATATTGATAGATAGCCCAAGAATATGCAAACACATAATGAAGATGATCCTTGGATTTTGCCTTGAGTGATTTGGTGGCTTTGACTGGGACAGACAAAGATTCCAAAGTTTTATTAGACTTTTTCAGGTTGATAACATCTATATGACTGGGGTCATCAGGATTGAGAGATTGTCACCTTCATCTTACAAATTTAGGGAAAGACACTCTGTTGTGACACAGAGAGCCAGAGTTATTTACTGTTACTTTGGGCACTGACCTAAGATAGGGATGAGGTCTTTATGATCCTTGTCTTTGGACAGTGATATAAATGACAGGGCCAGGAATTGTGACTCAAATAGAGTAAAGAAGAACTCTTCCTGTACTCCTAGAAGGACTTGCTCTGTGTTTGAGGGGCAGGTCATCAGTTGGTGAGCATCAGAACAACTATCTAATATACTGGAATCTCAATACTAAAATGGCCTATTGGTGAATAGCCATTGGCCAGACAGCCTTCTGCCAGCTTAGCCGTCAAGGCCTTCCCACTGGGTTATTCCAGATCTTCCTCTGCTTAACAGCTAGTGAGAAATGTCTTGCATGGTAGATAGCCTCCTGTGCTCTGTTCCAGTCACTGCAGTGGAACAGCATCTCTTTTGTCAGTCAGCAAATCCATATGCATAGTTAAGTCTTTTGAGTCTCACCCATAGTTCTACCCATGGGTAGGCCCTGACCAGACCATGTAAAATTAAAAAGTCTGATCTTCCTAGACTATTTAGGAAGTTAGGAAGACCAGCCTTCACTTGCAAGTGTTCCACATATACTTGATCTCTTGTGTGAATTATGTTTCCACTTTATTTAGCCATTCTGTGAACACCAGACAGCACGGATTACAGTAACCAACATCTGTGCTGACAAGGCCTTGCATACTTGGCTTGGATCTCAACATACATACCACAGATTTAGCTCTTTTTTCCCCATCTTCTGTGGTTAACAACTATGAGATTTCAGACAGGCCCTACATTTGTACCATATGTTGGTGGCTCTAAGATATAAAATATTTGAGTTACTCTAAGGCATCAAGAAAAGATCTTGCTCTCCCTTGGGCCCCATACTGTCTTCTGTAATTTGGACTCCCCTTCTGATAAAAACTAAAACCAAAAGAACTGATTGTTCTCTTGTACTTCAGAGGCTTGCATGCAAAGTGAAGCCTCGGTATGGTGAAATTCTCCACGTATTATTTAAGAATTTTATTTATTTGACATTCAATCAATGCTAAGGTGGTATTTAGCGAGTTGCAGAACTGTGTGTGAGGATAAACAGGTTGTGGAAGAGACAGAAATGCCTTTGCATTTCCCCAACTTGGGTTAGGGAAGAGTCTGTGCTTGGGCCAGGGAGTTAAGTCAGTGGTGCCACCTCCTGCCTTGCAGGCCCTGAGTTTGATCTCCAATATGGGTGTGTGTGTATGCTCAGCTCTTGTATAGTTATTCTGCTCTTAGGTAGAGCCCCCTGTCCCTGGAAAGAGACACAAAGCTTAGGTGGGGATTCACAGCAGGAGGAAACACATGCTGAGTGGAAAGAGGAGAGCAGAAATTACCATTTCCTGAGGGCTAGGACTTGGAATAGTATCCCTGAAGTTGATGAGAATTGATCAGAACCTTTTGCTAAAGCGCTGGCACTTCCCTAAGTTTAACAGGGAAGGCACTTTAGTCTACTCTGTAAAAAATGTTTCTTAAAGTGGACTTCCCTCACCAACTTAAAAAGAATTCCTTCCTGACATCCCAATTAACTTGGGATACTTTCTGAAAGGCCCCGGGGGAGTTTGTTTTCCACTAAGAGGTTGAAGGCTGCTTTGAGACTGATGGAATTGGGTGCCTGGTCACTTTCTGTGATAGCACTGCTGTCACATGTGTTTCCATAACTAAATCATTTGCCTTTCCTCATCAGACAATTGAGAACTTTCTCTGTGCCGAGAAATGTTGGTACAGAGACAAGATTGGCAAGTATAAGTGGATGTTCAGTAAATTAGACTTTTAAATCCTCTGGTCTTTCCAAGTTCATAACCCTTTAGGAGGCAGGCTGACTTCAATTGCTTCATATGTTTGGCTCTTACAGTATGTTTTAACTTTGGAAGGCCTTGCAGTCTGCTACCCCTGATGATTTCTTTCAGGAAGAGAATATTTCTTATTGTGCCAGCCCATGTGTTCATCATGGGAGAACCAAGGCAGGGGATGATCAGAGATTGTGTTAGAGAATATAGAAGGGGGGCGGGGAAGAGGAAAGAGAAACACCATGGGGGTCAGTGTCAGGAGATTGTTTTGGAGGGAGCGTTGGAAGTAAGAGCACTTCCGGGGACGTTTTCCCTCTCTATGAGACAGACTGGGGAATAACAATGAGAAGAGGATATTTTGAGGACATATCCCCTTTGGCATTTTCTAAAGCCAGAGCAAGAATTGGAGAAAAAGTCCGTGTTCATTGCCTGACCGTTCATTTGAAAGTGACACAGTGTCACAGTTGAGCTGCACAGTGACCCAGAATTCACTGATAAGACACACTGAAAACGTTAAGCTAGCAGACTCTGATCCTCATGTCCAGAGTGGTTTGACTGATCCTGTGTGATGGAGACAATGAGATGAAAAGGATTTGTATCTAATATTGGTCATTGGAATGTGGGTAGAAGTGATGGTCCCCCTTCTGGCCTGACCTGCCGGAGACCCCTGCAGTGAGGTTCCAGTACCCACCTGCCCAGTGTGTGACACAGGCCTGACAAAAAAATACGCTAAGAGACAGAGCTGAGAGAGAGAGAGAGCAGGGTGCCAGGATGACCAATGCTGGTGCAACCGACAGAGGCACTGGACAGTCCCAGGCACTGACTTTTATTGGCAGTTGGGATAAAGGCAACGTGTGGTTTCTATGGGAATTATTGTAAACAAGGCTCGTAAAGGACAAGACAAAGCATTCTCAAATTAGGAACAGAATAGACAAAATATACGATTGTAGTTAGAACATTGTCCTTCTGGTCTGAAGGTTTTAGTTGTGAGAATGGAATTTGGGTGTGAGTTACTCTGACCTTGGCACATAGACGTCAGCCCCACTCACTTCTACAACCAAGCCAGTTGTGGGGTTAACTCTATACCGCTTGCCTTGGGCATAGTCAACATTACAGTCCTCTGCACTGGGCCCATAATGAATCTCACATTCACAAATTATTTTGCCTCCTTCTGTACTCATCTCTGTAAATTAGTTTGTGAGGGTAGAGCTACAAATTAGGAAATGCTTTGTGCTCTGAGTTACCACTTGGAGGAAAGCTGCCCAACCATGAATATGTGCATTGAATTTTAATGCAAGAGTAAAAGACAGGTTTTGATTGTGTTATATCATGGAGATCTTGGGGTTTATTTGGCTTTGCAACGGAGCCTAGCATACTCTGACTAATCTACCCTATTTGCAAAAACAAGAATAATAGCAGTAACTTCTCTGCTACTCTCACTGACTGGCTACACTACAAGCTGAAGTTTCTCCCTTTACAGCTTGGGAAAGACAACTACTATTCCTTAGTAAACATTTCCAACAGGGTTAAACCTTGGCAAGGAAGAGGAGATGAAGTCCTGGGGACAATTCAGTGGTAAATCAACTGCATATACAAATTAGGATGGAATTTTCTTCATCTTCATGTTTTATAAGGCTATCTCTTAAATAAGTCTGTAAAAAAATTTTATAGTAACCCTTAGATAGTATTTAATGTATACAACTCAACAAATTTGGGAAACTCATCCATGAATCATCATCACCAACATTAAAGCCCTAGACATTTCTTTACTTCCTGTCTCGCACACTTCTCTCATTGGTTCGACAAAATACCTCACCACCGTAGCTTCAGGGAGGAGAGGTTTATTTCGGCTCGTGTTTTCAGTCCGCGATGGGCCTGCTCCAAAGCAGAATGGCATGGTAAAGGATCTGGGTGGAGGACAGCTGCTCATCCCACGGCAGCCGGACACACAGAAGGAGGAGCTGTAGAAGGACATACACGAGATCGCCCCGTCACACCCTCCGGGCTCGTTCTTCCCGCCAGATCTCACTTCCTAGTAGCACATTTGCCTGCAGACTCCTCAGTGGATCAAGCCACCAATGGGAGTAGTGCTCCCGTGATCCAGTCATCTTCCACGAGGACCGCATCTGAACGCGTGAGGCTGCTGGGAGACGTTCTAGATCTAATCCACACGACACTGCCTAAAATTTTCTCCTGCCCCCTTCGTTATTATTTTTGGAGTGCAAGCGCTTCACATGAGATTTGTCTCCTTAGCACATTTGGAGTATATGTTAGTTATGCTGCAGAGCAGATATCCAGAATTTATTTATCTTGTATAGATGAAATCTGACTACCTTTCCCATCACCAACCCACTTCTCCGTGCCCTGAACCACATGAGAGTCTCTGCATCCATGCACTTGAGCTATTTTAGGCTTTACATTATGTCTAAAATATAACAAAATAACGGAGATGATCCAATTTAAAGGAGGAGAGCTTTATTTTGGCTTGCCATTTCAGAGGCTTCAGTCCATGGTCCCTTGCTGTTAGACTTATGCTGAGGCAGTGAATCATGCCAGGAGGGTGTAGTAAAAGGGAAAGCTGCTCACCTCATGGCAGCCAGGAACCAGGAAATGAGGGTGGGGGAAGGATGGGACTAGAGATAGGATGTATTTCCCAAAGGCATGCCCCTAAGGGCCAACTCCCTTCATCTGGGACCAATTCCTGAGTTTCTATACTTTCCAGTAGTTCATCAGATTTTGCACCCGTCAAAGGATGACTCCATCTGTGAGATCAGAGCTCTCATACAATCACTGCCCAATAGCCCCTCCTCTCATTATTACTACACTGGGGACCAAGGCATCAACACAGGAGGCGGGGGACATTTTAAATCCAAAACATACCAAAATATAAGTGAGATAATGCAACATTTCCTTCGGTAGCTGGCTTATTTCACTTAGCAAATATCTTCCATGTCTATTCATATAAGAGCAATGGCAGATTTCTTCTTTTGTGATGCTGGAGAGTGTTCCATTGTATGTATTACCGTCACATTTTACCCATCAGTGGACACTTAGGTTGTTCTCGTCCTTGAACATGGACGTGCAGATCCCCTTTGGGACCCTGATTTCAGCGTCTTTGGAAAAAATAATCAGAAGAGAATTGATGAATATTGTATTCATCTATATTGGAGACCCCTGAAGAGGGTTCACATCTCCCACTCAGTGCTGTGACGCAAAGTTAAAAGACAAACTTAAAGACAGAATTAAAGAGATGGAGATATGGGAAGCCAGGGTGATCAAGGCTCATGAAAGCAAGGCTGAATAAGCAATGGCCCTGAACACCCAGAGCTGTTGATATTTATTGGTGACTTCATAGTTGGATCGAGGTAGAGAGGTTATGTGGAGGACCATGTTAAGTTGCTATGGATATGTTGCTGATGCAAGATTTGTAAAGAAAGAGACAAGGCATTTTTGAATTAGGAACAGAACAGACAAAATATAGGTCATAGTTCATAATTAACCTTGTCTTTGTAGTAAAGAAGGTTTTAACTTGGAACAGAGTCACTCTGACCTTAGCACATAGGCTTCGGCGGGACTCGCTTCTCAAAACAAGCCAATTGAGGGATTAACTGTTTACAGCTTGCACTGCTTACAGCCTGCTTTGGGCATCATCAATAGGCCAGTCTGCCATAGTTCTAATTTGAATTTTTTGAGGAATTTACATACTGCTTTCCATAAAGATTGTACCAATTTACATTCTTATTTTGTGGAAGATAGAGTTGCTAGCAATGAAATTGTTATTTAGCTGAGGATATTTCTAAATAAGTGTTGAAGGAAAAGCTTGGTTTCTCCAGACTGTTTATAATAAAACAGAATAGAGAAATGATTGAAGAAGAAAGTACTAAGGAGAAAGTAACTAGAACTTGAAAATTAGGGGGGAATTTTCTGGGCTAGGTGTAGTGGTGCATACCTGTACTCCCAGCATGTGGGAGGCTGAGGCAGGAGGACCACCAGAAGTTCAAGGCCAGCCTGAACTACATAGACCTTACTTCAAAAAAATAAGAAAAGATTTTCTGAAGCAAATACTAAGGGTGCATTTGAGCTCTGTTGGATATGAGATTGGTGGGGGGTGAGTGACAGATTTAATTGGGTCTCTCAGCAGGAACCAGGAGTGGAGATGGGATTATACTAAAGGAAATGGATGAAAAAAAATAGGACAGAATATAAGAAGAATGCTCAACTTTTTAGACTCTACAGGACGGGATGAAGGGACTCCTTGGCTTTGACCATGCTTTACCCTTCAAGAAAGGGAAGAACCCCACCCCTGCCCTAAGCAATTCAGAGATCAACAGGCTGCCACTCTCATTGCAAGCCCAGGTGCCAGGCTAGTTCATTTTGTTTTAAGGTTGAACCACCCCTCTGGTTTCTGCAGGCCAGGATGCCCCCACCCAGTGTCTCATGGGTGGGGCTGCCTCTGATGAGAGCTGTATGACCACACCTCTCCAGCAAGCCAGCAGACCAGGTCCTCACAGAGGACAAGGCATTCTAGCGTCAGCTCACTTCCAAAGTCTTGTCTGAATACTATCTAATTAGGCATGGGTGACACTTAAGGTATCACTTCATTCTGAGACAGAATTCTTTTTCTGCTGCAAACCTGTGAAACCAGACAAGGTATGTGCTTCCAAAATACAGTGGTGGGACAGGTGTAGGATAGATCAGCAGTGGTGAACCTTTTAGAGACTGAGTGCCGAACTAAACCCGAGTACTGAGGTTTTAGTTTAGAAAATGCATACATTAACATCTTTTGTCTTAAAAGAAAAATACAATAACATATGTGCGGTAGGTTCACCACCACTGGGATAGATCTTTATTCTCATTCCAAAAGGGAGAGATCAAAGAAAACCAAAGGGTAACATGTTCCAAGTGCATTTAAATCCATGTGAGGCAAATTCCATTAGCTGTTAGTGGTTGAGAATAATCGGTCCTTTCTGGTTCAGGTGGTCACATCACCTTTGCGGGTCAGGGGTGATCCCATCAATGGTTCCTCTTTGTGAGATCCCTCCTTCCTCACATCCCAGAAGGACATGAATTTTGGAAGGCCAAATGTTACACAGACTGGATGATTGTGCTACCCATTCCCAATTTGGATATTGAAGCCCTAATTCCCACAGTGATGGTATTTGGAAATGCAGCTTCTGGAAAATAACTAGGGTTAACTGTGATCTGGAGGAGGGGGCCCTGACCAATGGGATTAGTGCCCTATAGGAAGAGGTAGGAGATTTTTTTTTTCTCTTTCTCCGCTCCCTGAGGACACAGTAAGAAGTTTTCTCCCTGCAAGTCAGGAAGTGAGCCCTCATCAGGAACTGAATCAACACCTTCATCTTGGATTTCCCAACTTTAAAAATGTGAGGAAAAAAAATTTCTGTTGCTTAAGTAACAGTAGGTGATATTTTGCTCTGACAGTCCTAGGAAATGAATACAGACCAACAAGCAGGCATTGAAGAGACACTAAGCAGTCAGAATAATTTGTGAGGATTTTCAGAGTCAGTTCCCTTGCCAGCCTTGTAGTTTTCACAGCTTTTCTTTGTAGCACATTGAGGTATGGGAAGGCAGATGATGGTGATCTGCCTAAGACATATTTGAACAGATGTGACCCAGCATGTGCCCTTCCAGAACCTTCACTAAACCACGCCGACGCTCACATGTGTGATTCGAATCATCTGCCTCCAGATGCAGCTGCATGAGAAACTGTGATGCTCGCTGATTTGGACTGGTGTCTGTTTTCGGGACTCATCGACAGTCACTTATTCTGACTTCTTACACGCGCCTTCTCAGCGTGTCACTTGGTATCTCCAAGTGATTAACTCCAACTTTTATTTTGCTAATTCCTCAGCAATCTGCCCTGCTTTTATTGCCACAGACTATTGAATACCAAAAGAATCTCAAATCATTTCATGTAAAATCATTTTTTTCCTGGATAAGAAAAGGAAGAGGTCTTAATTGGCTGGGGCTACTATAACAAAACAACATACATTGGGAGGCTTAAACCACAGACGAGTATTTCTTACAGTTTCAGAAGCTAGGAAGAACTGAGATCAGGGTACTGACATAGTTGGTGTCTGTGAGGGCTCTCTTCCTGGCTTGTGTTGACGGCCCTTACATGGAATTCTCACATGGTGGAGAGAGGAAATGGCTTCTTTTTAAACATATAGAACATGTAAGACAATTGCACTAAGTCAAGCTACACTTTTAGATATGTTGAGTGCACTGAACTACAGTAATTTTTTTCTTTTCCTATTATCTAACTTTTAATACATATATATTCAATTCCTTATATAAGAGATAGCATGATATTTAAGCTTGTGTGCCTGTTATTTCACTTAGCAGTATGGTCTCAAAGAGCATTCATTTTCCTACAAATGACTAAGTTTATCCTTTTTTATGGGAGAGTTGTACTCCATTGTTTGTAAATACCTCATTTTCTTTATTCATTCGTCTGTTGATGGACATATAGGCTATTCCCAAATTTAGCTATTATGAATTTTGCTGCTCTAAACGTGGGTTTGCGTGCATATCTGTCATATGATATCTTAACTCTTTTGGGAAGATACCTAGAAGGGAAATGACTGGGTCTGATGGAATTTCTATTTTTAATTTTTTGAAGAATCTTGACACTGATTTCCATAGTGGTTGTTTTAGTCCGCACTCCCACCAATAACTGAGAAGTTTTCCTTTCTCCACAGCCCTGCCAGCATTTGTTATTGGTCGATTTCTTAATGATAGCCATTCTTTCTGGAGTGAGATGAAATCTCAACATTGTTTTAATTTGCATTTCTTCAATGGGTATTGGTATTAAGCATCTTTTCATGTATTTATTGGTCATTTGTACGCCTTCATCTGAGAAGTATCTATTCATATCAGATTCCCATTTTTAACTGGGTCTTTAAATTTGGGGAGTCTAATGTTTTGAATTATTCATGTAATCTACGCATTAATCCTTTGTCTGAAGAGTACCTGGCAAAATTTCCCCCTTTTGTACATTGTCTCTTCACTCCATAGTTTTCTTTGCTGTGCAGAAACATCTTAATTTGATGTTAACACATTTGTTGATTCTTGGTAAATTTCTTGTTCAAGCAGAGTTTTGTTCAGAAAGTCATTGCCTACACCTGTCTTCAAGAGTTTTACCTATTTTTTGGTCTTCCAGCAGATTAAGTGTTGCAGTTCTAATGTTTAAATACTTGGTCCATTTTGATTTTATTTTAGTGTGTGGTGAGAGATATGGGTCTATGTTCAACTTTTGGCAGTAGGATAGCCAGTCTTTTCAGCATCATTTGTTAAAGAGGATATCTTTTTTCCTCTAGTGGAGGGATTTGGCTCCTTTGTCAAAAATGACATAGTTGAGGGCTGGGGATTTAGCTCAGTGGTGCCATTGCCTGCCTTGCAAGTGCAAGGTCCTGAGTTTGATCCCCGGTACCAAAACAAACCAACAACGACAACAACAAAATACTTGAATGTGCCTGGAGTTGTTTCTATATCTTCTGTTCTGTTTCACTGATCCACAAGTCTGTTTTTTGTCAACACCATGCTGTTTTTATCACTGTGGTTTGTAGTATAGCTTAAAATTCAAGGTTGTGAGGCCTCTTGCCTTGTTATCATGGTAGAGAATTGCCTTTGCAATTCTAGATCTCTTTTGGTTCCATAGGAGTTTTAGGATTGCTTTCTTCAGTTCTGTTAGGTATTGGTATTGGTATTTTGATTGGGATTGCATTAAATATATATAATAGTTTTGGAAGTATGGCCATTTTAACTATATTGGTTTTTGTCTATCTAGGAACAGGGGATATATTTCCATTTTCTGATATTCTCTTCAATCTCCTTTCTCAGAGTACTATAGTTTTCATTGTAAAGGTCTTTCATTTCCTTGTGTAGGTTAATTCCTAAGTATTTAATTTTTCTTGGCACTATTGTAAAATTTATTATTTCCCTATTGGTCAGTTTGTCATCAGTGTACTAGAACACTATTGATTTTTGAGTGTTGATTTTATATCCTGTTATGCTACTGAATTTGGATATTAGTTCTAGGAGTGTTTTGGTGGAGTGTTTTTTTTTGGGGGGGGTCTTTGTGTAGAGAACACACCATCAGCAAATAAGGATAGTTTAGTTTCTTCCTTCCCTATCCATATCACTTTTATTTATTTCTCTTATCTTACTGCTCTAGTTAATGTTTTGGGAACTATATTGAACAGAAGTTGTGATAGCGGACTTCCTCGTCCTGTGAGAGGAAGTGGTTCTTACTCCTCTTGAAATGGTACTAGTCCCCTCATGAATTTGTGCCCTCATGACTTTAGCTAAACTGACTCAACTCCCGGAGAGCCTACCTCCTAATACTGTCAGATCAGTGGTGGGACTTCAACATCGGAATTCTGGGAGTGATAGAAACATACACTCCATAACCGAAATCTTAGGAAGGTTGAAGATTGGAGCCATACAGTATTTTTTCTGACCAGAGAATCTGCTCAGTTTCCCCGCTGTGGACTCGAACTAATTAAAAGTATTACAACTCATTTGATGGCAGCATTCATAAAACAGTTCTCATGGGAGTCTTTGGTAAGACGTATTGGGTAAACCAATATGTATGGGACACAGAATATGAGAACAGTCTCAGTTTTGATACTTCTTTTACTCATTTTGATGACAGCTATTTAACTCCTGAATAGAATGGGCTGTGCATGGTTAGTGAAGAGAGAATCAAAGGGGTTAAACTTTCTGGTTTTCTATAAGCATGTAATAATATTCTTTAATTAATTGTTCCAAAATAATAAACAAATTATTGAATTTGGAGTGAGAAATATTGCTTGACTTCAAAAGAATGTGCAGATATGTGCACTTAAAAGATGAGATTTGGCAAGAAGCAGGTTTATTATTTCAGTAAATAGAAAATTACCTTTCTAGAATTTATTTTTGGTAGGAAATAGATTTTACTTGTTTTCCTATTTAGAGAACATTAACTTTTAATTGCTAGTGACTTTTTCTTCCCCAAAATCAATTAGGTTGATTTCTCCTGAGTCAAGGCTTTAGAAGGACAGAATAGTTATTTTCCTTTCAGGAGAATAATAAAGCACTCAGAATGTTTCTGTTTCATTTCACTGCTGCCCTCTCAAGAGTCTAGCTTATCTTACTCTGGTAAACATTTTCTCAATTACTCTCTTGTTTGACCTCCCCCACCCCCAAACACACACCATTTTCAGGAAAGGGAGCTGTCTCTCAAAAGAATATGTTCAACTTACCGAGAAGTGCTCTTTAACACAGAATAGTATTTTATCTAGTTTTGTTTTAGAGTAGAAACATAATGCTGCTAATAATAGGATCATAGAACTTAGAGCTCAGAAATCATAGTTTTACTTAAGTTTCTAACTGAGAATACAAAAGGAAACCTTCTAATTAGTAAAATAATCAGATCTAGAACCAAGGCTTTTTGGCTTCCAGCTTACTGATTTCCTACCCATTCACCGACTTCCTTTCTAATTGCTTGGGTCATTGTCAGTCCCATTTCATCCATCATAAATGACAGAGAAACAAAGAGCAGAGCTCGTGGCAACATTCACGCGCCAAGTGTCCCCGGAGCCTTCTCTACAATACAGATTTGTACGAGGCATTTCACCAGGAAATAGGGTTCTTGCGCCGTTAGAACTTCCACAAACACATGCTGAGCTTTCAGTGCTGTGGAGGTGTCAGGGTCAACTGGGCATCAAACAGCAGTCAATTACTAACATATAAGGAGAATGTCGTTACTTAGACTCTGGGAGAAAGGAAGAGGGGAGAGATAGAAAGGGGGCAGGGAAGTAGGGAGAGAGAGAAAAGAAGGGAGGAAAGAGGGGAGAAAGAATTCTGAGGACGACTCTGGTCTGTGGAGGCTTCTCTTAGTCCAGTGGGGAAAATGATAGTGACCTAAGCCTCAGAACACAGGGATTTGCACACACAAGAATGGTGGGAAACATCAGTGAGTCTCAGCAAACTCCTTGTCCCTTTATTGACTTAGCCCAAGTGAGACTTGCTGTCACCTTTTCAATTCCCACTCTTTTCCCTCCTTAGGGCTCTGAAGTCTGTTTCCCAGGCGTTGGCTGTTGCTCAAACCTGCTTGGCAGGAAAGGCTCCATTGCTGTAGCACGTTTATAGCCTATTGTCAACTGAAACTGAAAGTTCTTTTTCGCCAGAGCAATTTATCTTTTAAGTCTTAGTACTAGTAGCAGAATTTATGCATTGAAAAGTTAAGAATGTGCAGGCCTGTGTGTGTGTGTGTGTGTGTGTTTAAATCAATGAAGAGAGACAGAGATCTTTAAAATACAATGAAGAAAAATATCTTTCTAGCCATCCTGGGTTCATAGCTGAGGTGCCTAAGATAAAAGATATTAACAAAAGAAAAGTATAGAAGTGTAATGGAATTTTTGTGTGACACAGGACTTGTTGTAAGGCATCGAGGACTAGAAGAGTGTTTTTTATGCTAGACTTGATGAAGAGTGGATAGTTGTGGAGAAATAGGTTTAGACGAAGACCATGATCTAATGATAATGAGCTGGGGAAATTTAGCAGGGCCTGTCTGTCCAGATTCTTCTCTGGGACTCTTCTCCGGAGATAAAGGATGCTCCTTTCCTTTGGGAATAGGGAGAGCATTTTGACGTGAAGATCTCTTAAGCAACTGGTTTTAATAGACAACTGGTATTTATAAGGTGTAACCATATGTTTTGTTATATAGATGTACTGTAGAATGGCTGAGTGGGCAGTTTAACACATTGATTACTTTACATAGTTTTTGTGATTAGAACCCTTGAAATCTACTGTTAACAATTTTCAAGCACACGGTACATTGTTTTTAGCTGTAGTCACAATGATATACAGCATATTTCTCGGACTTACTCCGCCTGTGTAACTTAAACTTTATGTCCTTTGACTAACACCCTACAAAACTCCCATCCGTTGGGCCCCCACCTACCTCTGGTAACCACCATTCTACTCTCTGCTTCCATGAGTTTGACCTTTTATGTACTGCACATGTAAATGAGATCATGTGTATTTCTCTATTGAGCCTGGCTCATTTCACCTACCATCCCAGCCCCCCAGATCAACTATGTTGTCAAAAATGACAGGATTTCCTTTTAAGACTGAACAGTATTCTGTTGTGTATTCATCTTGACATAATCGGGTTACATCCTGAAAAGCCTGTTGTGAGTTGAAGATATCCCAAGTTGAAAATTGACAAGTCAAAAATGAATTCAGTATACTGCTGGAAGAGATTAGCAACACCGTGTTCATAAAGGATGGCTGTTTGCCCCGAGATGAATATGTGGCTGCTTCAGAGTGGTGGCCTGCTGCTGCCGCCCAGCATCCCAAGAGAGTATTGTAGCATCTATCATTAACACATGTACTATCTTGGGGGAAAGATCAAAACTCAAACTACAGTTTCTACTGGATCCTATTCCTTTCCCAGGACTATAAAGTTAAAAAAAAAAAATCCCAAATCTAACTCTTGTAAGTTGAGGCACCATCTGTATATAAGACATTTTCTTTATCCACTCCCATGAAGGTCTCATAACCTAGTTTATATGCATGTCAGAAAATCTTTCCCAGATTTCCTAGGGAAGAAGAAAAAAGATGGACATTGCCCTTCCTACCTGTGTCATTTTCTCTAGTACCCAGGTGCCATACTGGGAGGTAGCATGACCTGAATCCCATCATTGGCTGGTTGGAAGTCACCTCTGGGCTGACATTTTATCACAGGCCTCTATGACATAAAGTAACGAGTCGTTGGGTGCCCCTTTCTACCCAGGATGGCTAATCTCTTTAGCCAGCATACAGGGGCTCACGGTGAGCCCTTTCCAATGGACATATGGCCAGTAAAGGAGCACTACTTCCCCTTTTCCACCAAAGCCAGGACACATTTTATATTTCAATCTTTTGATTAAGGAGTCAGTGTTGAAGTTTTAAAAATAATTTTTGTAGTTAAATAACAAGTTAAAGCTACATGTAAGCCAGGAACACACAGGAAGTCCAGATGGGAATTGTATCGATGTTTGGAAGGTGAAGCATTTGTCTGTGACCTATAGAATGATGGAATGTGATGGGTACCTCAAAAAATTCATGTCAGTATTATAATCTCTCAGTGACGTAATTAATGGCGTTTCCCATCCGTCCTCTGCCTGAGTGCAAGTGATTCTCCCTTTGACTTCTCAGGCTTGCCAAATCTTTTCATCACTCGTTACCTGTTTTTCCAAACTGGTTTCTTGTTTTGCTGTCTGGACTATACCAAATCTCCCAAGAGAACCGCCTGAGCACGTTTTCGGGAACCTGTTGTGGGACGAGCATGAGAGCGTTTGCATATTTTGGGTCTATGTTGGAGAAATTGAAGACAAGTTTTCCCAGTTGTGACAAGCGCTGGCTCAGAGATGCACGTTCCCGGGTAGCAGTTAAAGGAGGTATCACCTGCTTTGGAAATTTCAGAAGGAAAAGTGGAAGAACTCAGTTTTACGGCACAAACTGTTCCTTAGTAACGATGGGTGAGCCCTGTAGTCAGGATAGGGAATTTGGAGGAGGAAAGGGGAAGTACTTTATTTTTTCCCCTTTCTTTTTATTTCATGAGATAGATCATCAATTCAAATCTAAGCTTTCAATGCATTTTTTTCTCTAGTACATTTTTTAGCAAGAGAGTTCTGAGAAGGCCCCAAACAAGGACACAGGTTGCAGCTGACAGCTGGCACTTGTTATTAGCAATTTGTTGTTAACTTAGCAGACTGTATTACTTGTGGTAGACCACCCCATACTTTGAAGACTGTACAACATTACGGAATGGCTCCCTCAAGTGCACACACATAGCTGGCTTTCCAGTTGAAGTAGGAAAAACTATGGTTACTTCGTTTTTAAAATTTAAATACTTTATAATAAAAATGTTTATTAACCGGTTTTCTGCCAATACAATAAGTACTTTAGATTTATAAACTTATTATGAAAAAAGGTTTGCATTGGGTCCCAGTTTCGGAGATTTCATTCATTCCATGCTTGATTGGCCCCATTGCTCCTGGCCCTGTGGTAAGGGCTGCACATCATGGTCCTTGTCACTGAAGATCCAAATTGTAGCAAAATGGATAATCTGTGGTTACAATGATTTTGTTTTGTGGGTCTTAAAAATGTAGTTATCAACACGGATGGAATTGTAGGACACGTTATGAAGTAAGTCATACACAGAAGGTCAAATATCGCATGTCCTCACTTATAGGTGGAAGCTGAAAAATAGGTGACCTCGTAGAAGTAGAGAATAAAATAGTTACCAGAGGCTGAGAAATCTGAGCGGGTAAGTTTGGCTGAGGTGTCATCTATTTTGTTTATTCTTTCAAAGAACCAGTTCTTTGATTTATTAATTGATTCTTTTTTTTTTCTTTTTTCTTTTTTTGTCTTAAGATCATTAACTTCTGCTCTGATCATTAACTTCTGCTCTTTATGCTTTCCCTCCTTAAATTCAATTTGGGTTGTTTCCCTCTTCAAAAAAATCAGGCCCCTCAAATATAAAAACCTGATTCAAAGATGGGCATCTGAAATGAACAGACATTTCTCAAATAAGTAAAAGCAGCAGATAAATACATGAAAAAATATCAACATCACTGGTCATCTGAGAGATGCAGATGTAAACAACACTGAGATTCCACCTCACCCCACAAAGAATGGCTGCTATCAAGAAATCAAACAATAACAAATGTTGGCTGAGTTGTGGGGAGAAAGGAACCCTTCTGCATTGTTGGTGGGAGTTCAGACTGGTGCAACCAGTGTGGAAATCAATATGGAGTGACCTCAAACTATTAGGGTTAGAGGTTCTATTTGACCCAACTATCCCTCTGCTGTGTATCTTTCTGAGAGAATTAAAAGAATCATACCACAGAGATATATGCACACCCATGTTTATAGCGGCAGGGTTTGTAATAGCTAAAACTTGGAAAAAGCCCAGTTGTCCATCAAGTGGAGACTGGATAAAGAAGATGTATTTTTTTATAAAATGGAGTACTACTCAGCCATAAAGAAAGAGAAACTAGAGTCATTTATAGCTAAAAGGGTGTACAGTAAGGCCATACTCTTAAGTGAAATAAATAGGACACACGTGTAAATACCAAATAGTTTCTCTGACATGAAAAACTAAAGTGTAAATAAGGTTCAAATTGTAAAATTGATAATGTGAAATAGGAAGAAAAGGGCTAAAGGAGTAGGGGAAGTGGTAAGGGTATGGGAAAGGAAATAAGGGAAAAGAAAAAATATGACAAGAAGAAAAGATGGAAACAAAGCCTTTTTAAATAGGAAAGGGTGGAGGAGGTGAAGGTAGGGCATGGGGTATGGGGAAAAAATAAGAACCAAGACCTGTCATGTAAAGGTACAAGATCCTAAGGATAAATGTAATGGTACTATATACCTAAAAAGTACCAATAAACCTAATGGAAATAAAAAGCTGCCCTTTTAAGGCTGTTTTCATTGTGTAGCATAAGTTCTGGTATATTGTACTGGCATTGTCACTTGATTCCAGAAATTTTTAATTTCTTCCTTGATTTCTTCTATGATCCATTGGTTATTCGGAAATACTAAGTTTCCAGGTATTTATGTTTTCCAAGCGAGACCCATAATCTTAAACTTTGATGAAACTAGATAAAGAGGAGACTGGAAGGGCTGTCTCACTGGGAAGAATGGCTTAGAGTGAAGGAAGCCCAGTGGCACCTGCCAGTTCATGCTCCAGCGTACACTTGACCAATACATCTGCTCTTGACCAAGCCATTACTGAAAACAGATCATGGCAGACTCCCAGGGCTGGCAGGCACATGCTTATCTCAGTCACAAAATTGGTGGCATTTGTCCCCATCAGCTCTGTGTTCAGCATTACTATCAAGTTTTATTTACCAACACTTCTACAGCTAGCTTTTGCAGTGCTTTTGCGGGAAATAGAGAAGGACACCTTTCAGCAAATCCACTAGGAGTGTGAGCAAGCCCAGTTTCTCACAAGGGTGCTCAATTTCACGGTAGAGGGGCCTTACCTTTCCCCTTCTCCCTCCTCAAAATTCTTGTTCTGTGGCATTTTCTTCCAGTGGCTTAATTTTGCCCAGTGACATAACAACTTGATGAATAACTTCAAACTAAAATTCTGACGGCAGTGGTTGTTCCTGGTATGCTGTCACATTGCCAGTGCTGTTTTCACTGTCCAGGATAGTGATTTCTTATATCGTTTCTGGCAAAGGTCCCATTCATTTTGCAAATTTTAACACGAATATCAATTACGCTGTGGAAAACATGTCCCAACCCTCTTGTCCAAATTACCTAGTTTCTTTTCTGAATGCTTATATTACTTAGGGTGTTTGTCTGTTTTCACAGGTATTAATAAATATTTGCATGTTGGTCTCCTCTAACAAAGCAACTTACTGAGATCAGAAGTAGTGTCACTCATGTTTCTGTCTCCAGCTTGTGGCTTACTATTGAGATGTGACTAGGTGCACAAAAAGTAAATGACTGAATTAGTTTTGAGTGAACCAGTTGGTCAGATTTTGTACTTATCTGCCAATGAGCTTTTCACTTCAATGGGGGACTCCCAGAGACCACTTGGTAAGCAGCTGATGGAAGGGTAGACAGCTGGAAGGATGGAGACCTCTTGGCTCTTTGCCTAGAGTCCATCTGGGGCTTTGCACTCCATTTGTGGTTAGGTTAGGAATTAGTGAGAATGCTGTCAAGGTTGGTTCCTTGCTTTTTACTTGAGTTTCAGGAGTGATGGGAATCTCCAAATATATGCTAGCATAACCTTCAGTCTCCTGGACTATAGGCAAATGTACATCTGACTTTTACTTCAAAGTGTTACCGAACAGAGGTGTAGCCCAGGAGCAGCATACCAGGGGGCAGAGAGAAATATCCAGCATGTCGGAGAAAATAGAACTGCCCCGGGGGATGAATGTTTAATGTGATAAAGTACAGGAGAGGGCAGTCTTCGGTGACTACAGAAGTCCTCACAGAGCAGAGTCTGAACCGGATCTGGAATGATGACTAAGATTTCAATTTATTCATTCAGTTGACAAATATTTGTTTGATGTGTTCCATTCTTTCCTCATCATGGGAATAAAATAGGGCTTAGTCCAGAGTATGCTTGAATTAGTTTCAACCTTTTAAGGTGGTAGAAGCCCTAAAAGTAATAAAATCCTTTGTCTCATCCCATAAAGTATTGCTAAATAAGTCAAGGTGACTAAATGGGCTATGTAATATGCTAGCCACGTTCCAATACAGAAAAAAGTTTTCTTGCATTGAAAAAAATGTTTTTAGTAGCTTTCTTAGAGAAAGAGTTTTGTCAGACATCTCATGCTTCTGTCTACTTGGAAGATTGTAGAGCACTAGGGATGGAACACTAAGCAAGACCAATACTTAAAAATTTATTCAGGAAGATGGGTTAGAAAAGGAATCTTTTTTTTGGTATCAGGGATCAAACTTGGGTCCTTGCGCTTGTGAGGCTGGTGACAGAACCACTGAGCTAAATCTCCAGATACAAAAAGAATATTTTGATTTGAGGTAGAAGTGCTTCATGAAGTTCCTCAGTATGATGACACATGAGGCTGTTGGTTTTCTTTTCACCACTAGTTTTGTCTTTCACGTTACTGTGTCCATTGAAGGCCACTTAGTTTCAGCTCATTACAGTTTACTCTGATAAACTTGTTAATCAGTAATCTGGAGAAGTTCAGACTGAGGGACCAGAGAAGTTTTGTGTGGTCCAAGGGCAGCGACGCTAGAAGGAACTGAAATGTAGACAGGATGACTGGCTTTACCCAGCATTTCTGATGGGTCAAGTCATATGCTGGGCAGGTACTGCCATGAAATTAAAGCTTGGAATTATCCTTCAACAAACCCAGTCAGACTTGAAATTTAACACTTGGAATAAGCTAGTAAAATGGGGATCAACCTTGCCTTTTACTGATTCCTTTTCCCCTATGGTGCCGTGTGAAGTGTGTCCCTACCAGGCATTTAATCGATGTCACATCACACTATAGCGTCAGATGCATTCAGTGTGGGGTGCTCGGGAGGAGTCCTAGGGGACAGTAAGTGCCTTCTGTGCAAAAGAGCCTTTTAGAGAGATGGTAGGAGACAAGGACACTGAGCAGTGGAGACTGGCAAAGGGAAAGCTAAGAGATTGGCAATGATTAAGATAGCTACGTATACCAATCTGTGCTGTATTGCAAACATACATGTGAAAAACAAAATAGGAGCCTTTATGACGGTAGGATTTCTTGGTGATGTCTCTGTGTCTAATCCATAGTAGAAGACAGAAAAAAGCAGTTGACAAATATTAACTGTGCAATACTATGTTAAAAAAACTATAAAGGGCCAGGGGTTTAGCTCAGTGGTTCTGGTGCCTGCCTCACAAGTGCAAGGACCAGAGTTTTATCCCCAGTACCAAAAAACAAACAGACCAAAAAAAAAAAAAAAAAAAAAAAAAAAAAAAAAAAAAAAAAAAAAAAACTTTGGCTAAAAAAACAAAAAATTAAAAACCCCTTTTCCCCTTGGAAC
>NW_022900943.1:24931739-24992033 GCF_012274545.1 Fukomys damarensis | reverse complement strand
AAAAGAAAAGAAAAGAAAAACAACAGACTTTGGCTAGAAAAAGAAAATATTGTAAACCACTGTTCTCCTTGGAAACTTTTTACAATCAGCTTAATGAACCTGGCTTCATTTTAAGTATTCAGAGAATTATTGTCTTTTAATGAATTCCAGCATTTACATCTCCCCTCCATCCAGCAAATGCCAATTGTTTAATGACAGCATCTACGATGATGAGCTGCAGTGTACCTGGCATTCTGAGAGAAGCGCTTCAAAATGCAGAAGAACATGAGGAGGTCTGTGTTTTACGTGCAGAAGCATTTGTGATGCTAGATGGTTTTTAGGTGCAGTGCCCTTCCTATAACACACTCGTGGGCCTGAGGCTGCAGAGGCTAGGACAGCTCCCTCCCTCCGGGTCTGAGGGAGCCCCAGCGAGCCGTTTCCACTTTCCCTGTCCTGGGAGATAAACATAGCTCTGTGCTCAGGCCATCTTTCAAAGCACTCATAGCTTGTCTTTGTTTAAAGGGGAACAAAAAGGCAAAACCAGCCTTTCCCGAAGAGGTGCTCGTCTTGAGAAAACACCTGTAACAGCTTTGAGTGCTGCTTTCCTGTCTCTCGTCAAAATGGCTACAGTTTGAGTTTTGCCACAGCGCGATTC
This sequence comes from Fukomys damarensis, assembly GCF_012274545.1. NCBI lineage: Eukaryota > Metazoa > Chordata > Mammalia > Rodentia > Bathyergidae > Fukomys > Fukomys damarensis. Next base: position 24,991,399 of record NW_022900943.1, on the reverse strand, counting down.
ATTTCCTGCTCGTGGAGCTGTGCAGGCTTTTTATCGTATTCACCTGCCTGTCAAGTGATAGCGTGGGTTAGTTGAGAGCCACAGGAAGCAAAAAGGAAATGAGAAGCGCAGTGTTTTATAATCACACAATCAGCATTTCATCTTGGGAAGAACATTCAGAAGAGAGTGATCCAATGGGCTGGGTAAGAGAGGGGCTTGAGGCAGAACACCCTGGCCCTGCTGCCCCTTCCCCAAAGGCACACCCTGGCTCATAGGAGTTGCACAACCTCTGGTTTCATCTTTTGCATGGTGGGGGTGAGTGTTACCCCTGCTTATGCAGACCGCATGGAAAGGGCAGTTAACTGTAGCTATCCTTAATCTGAGTTGAAAGCGTTTGTCACCAAGAGGCACTTTCTGTCCTCGTGAAGACGCGGTGGCCCAGTTTGAGCAGAGAAGACACATTCACACCTGTAACTCACTCAGCCTCCTCGGGTCCCTGGTGGCTCTGCCAAGCTATGCCATCCAGACTGGAGTTTTATCAGTATGTGTCAAGCATCAGCTGTGCACGGGTGGACCGTGCCAAGTGATGTGCAGGGTACAAATCTAAAAGATGTCACAACAGTGACAACAAACAGTCGAACAGGACTATGTGACTGGGCACCCCGCTACATTGCGTGGTGTTTTATAGCCAGTGCCAAAGGGCTGCAAAGTGTCAGAGTTCAGAGGTAGTCAGGAGTTCATGGCAAGGGTGGAATTTGAGCCGGACCCAGGAGAGTGGTGGCGCGGCTGTGTGAAAGGCTTAGACTGAGTCCCTGGGCTCGTACACCATATGCTGTTCGCGTCTCTTCCCAAGGGCTCAGTGTTACTCTTCTGCCACATTCGTATTTCTCTGCTTTAGATGAATTCAGGTCTTTCCAGTGGGCATGGACCGTGGACATTAAGTAAGATGTAGACTGAGCACACGGTGAAGGCATCATCACTAACCAGAACTTGAGTAGACCTGATAGGACCAAAGTCCAGTCTGATGTCTTTCACTCTGACAAAGTTACAAATTAACTCAGTTATAACTCAAGGGAGGGCTTCTTATTGCAGTTGGTGAGTTCTTCAGTTCCCTTCTCTTTGTATAGATAGCAGCCTATTGAGTTTTCATGTAGTGAGTAGGACCTATTGCAAAATAAAGACTAGGGGGAAAAGGACATTTTCCAAGGCTGGTTAGCTCTGTCCCTTTGGATGTCATTTAGAGTTCTTCCAAACCCAGAAGATGACTCATAAACACCTCAAACTTGAGGTATGAAGGACACTGTGATTTCTTTCAGTTCTTACCCTATTTAGGGCCAACTGGAGACCAGAGCAGTCAGAGAGTCCGTGGAAATTTGCCTTTCTAGCACTTTCCTGAGCTGATGGAGCGAGTCCTGGGAGTGCTCAGGGACCTCAGAACTCTGCCTCTCCTTGCCTCAGCAGCAAAACACACCCTTCATCTTGGGCTAGAAATGCTGTCTATCTGGGAGCCCAGATTCAAGGAAGGGCTGTACCCCAGTCTCTAAGCTCCCTGCCCTATACTTACATTTGTAGTCCAATTGTTGCCGTGGAATTCTCTTTCTTTAAAAAAAAATTTTTTTTCTTCTACCTGTAAGTACTTCCAGCTTATTAACTCCCCCTGAGGGTGTGCTACCACCCATCCCTGTTTAGACCCTTTCCTCTGCTCCAGGGAACCCAGCATAGGAGGCCCTGCTTCTAAAGGGCCTTTAGGTGCATTAGGCTAAAAGGAAGTTGTAGAGGCACAGCAACGGTCAACAACTAGGCCACACACCAAGAGGTCCAACAGGAGATTTTATTAGGGAAGGCAGGTGAGGGAGAGAGGAGAGAGGGAAGAGAGAGACAGGAGAGACAGGAAAGAGAAGGAAAGAGAAGAAAGAAGAGAGAGGAGGAAGAAAGAGAGAACAAAGAAAGATCCTTTGATTGGTTTTGGGCTGGGCTATTGCTTATTTATGAGGAGTGGGCTGCTTTTAACCTATCACAGGCCAGGTTGCCCTTTATGGGTTTGGTCCTGCAGGAACAGGTTTAACCTCTCTGGACCGCTGTGGCCTTGGGGGGAGGGAAACTAAAGATAAGAGCATGAGGTCTTTAAGAGCCAAGAAGCACCAGGAGAATGCAGCCTGTGATGGTGGCGCCAGGTCCCTAACAGAAGTGGTCTAAAAAGTACTTTCTAAATGGTGAACAGCTGTACTATGTCAGGTGGCTTCAGCATTATCATACTTTTTTTCTGTGCTCTCTAACTGGTAGGAGGGTACTCTTTAAAGTGAGCTTTTAAAACGATGCACATTTGACCTGGATTTGTTTTTCTTTCATCTGTTCTCTGCGTTGTCAGTGTGTGGTTGGACAGCACAGTTCAAAAGGACGATTTGCAGCAGAGAGTGTTTGTGATTCTTCGCTGGGTGTGTTGTAACAGAGCCCATCAGAGCTGAAGGGTGCAGACAGACACCCAGCTGTGCAGTACAGACGTCCTGCAGCTCGCGGCCCCTGGCCTCGGCCTCAGAAGGCCCTGCGTTCCTTTTGGATGTGACCCCGGTCAGGAATGTTGGGGAGGGGATTTTGCTCGGGCAAAGTGGGGCTTCAGCTTCTACCTTGGTGACTGGAGTTGACAACACTGCCGTGCTACTCCGTTTTTGTGATTCTAAAGGACTCATATCTGTGGCCATGCACAAAACGGCAGAAAGTGTAAACCAAATATAGAATTGTAATACAGCTTTCATTAGAGGGCAAGGAGTTTTTCCTGCCAATAAATCAAGGAGAAATCAGAAACTGAGCCTCAGATTTATAAATGTAGTTCCCTTGCTTTCCCAAATGGACCATGTCCTGGTCGGGGAGGAACAGAAGAGGAGAGAAGGGAGAGGGAGAGACAGTTCTTTTAATGTAGTATTGCCATCTCCCTGTGAATTCACGCCAGGTACTCGGATCTCAAAGAACACAGATTGGACTGGGGATTTGGCTCAGTGGTTCCGCTGCCTGCCTTGCACATGCAGGGGCTGTAGTCCCATCCCTGGTACAAAAAAAAAAAAGTAAAAAGTGAGTCCAAGAGCAAAGATCATGTTTCAGTCCACCGGGAGGCCTCGATGTCAGGCAGTGTCTGTGGTAGGTAAATAAAGAGCCAGCTGTAGAAGGGTGGGATGGATACAGTGAGAAACTGTCCCCAAGAAAGCAATGTTTCAGTGCAATGTCTGCCTTTCTGGGGACCAAGTCTCAGCTCTTAGAGCAAGTTAACATCACTGCTCACTGTCGGTCCTGAAACGAGAGCTGACTTGAGATGCACTGATTTCCTTCCAGGTTGTGACTCCCTCAGGTCTCCCTAGAGAAGAACGCAGAATCTCCCCGCAGGCTCCCACCTTGCATCTTGTCTGTGCTTTTGGCCTGTTTAAGATATGCAACATTTCATTCTTTTTTTTTTCTTTTTGTTGAGTTTATTGGTACAATCTAGGTATACAATACAGTTACATTCATCATTGGGATCTTGTACCTTTACATGACAGGTCTTGATTCTCATTTTTTCCTTTTGTCCCTGCCCTCCCTTCACGCCCTCCTCCCCTCCCCATTTACAAACACTTTATTTCCATTTTTTTCATTTTCTCATATTTTTTTCCTCTCCCTTATTCCCTTTCCCCCACCCTTCCCACTTTCCCTACACCTTTAGCCCTTTACTTCCTATTTCACATTATTAACTATCTCATTAGGATCCTGTGTACTATTACAGTTTTTCACACCAGAGAAACTATTCAGTATTTCAGTTAAAGAAATCTCTGTATGAACATTAAAAATAGGGAATCCTAAAATAAAACTAAAAAGGAAAGTAAAATAAAAAAGGCAATGATATAAGATTAAAATAATCCTTAATTCTGAAGATGAAAATGGTCCCTTAACATATTTTAATTGCTTCTTGCTCTTGTAGTCTTATCTTATTCTTTTTTCTCATTATTTAGAGAATTCATTATTAGTTTCTGTAATCAAACCCATGTAGATATGACCTTATGTATTTAATACAGTGTGTTACCCCTGTACAAATGGAAAAAAAATAAAAGCAAAAAAATTAACATTTCTAGACCAATATGGCTGTCCATTTCTGTACAATGCCAGCTCAACACAGTAAGTTTTGATAACTTTTTTCCAAAGTTGACAGCATCATTAAAGTTTCCCAAAATTCAAATTATATATATATATATATTTATTTATTTATTTATATAAAAAGACCAATAATAGCAGTATGTTATGCATCAATAGGAGCAACAGCTTTGCCAGGTTCTGCAGTCATCTGAACAAAATTATAGACATTCAGCACATTCCATTAAAAAAAACAAAAAAAAGAGTATTAATCCAGGAAACAGCAAAGTTCTGTGGCTGTTGTGGTACCTGACACCATTTTTTTTATTAGCATCTTAATCATCATCTGGAAAGAGAACATTCTAGAGTAATATCATTAAATATAGCTCTGATAAAGCACGGTCCCTACTATGTATCATAAAGAAGGTAGAAGATATTTTACATTCATAGAGGTATGATACAGTACCGTCCTACATCAATAATACTAGAATCAGTTTTGGTTTGAAATTTGCTTTGTCTGCGAATAAGATTGTTACCCCTGCTTTTTTCTGGGCTCCTGTCACATGGAGAATTGTTTTCTATCCTTTCACTTTCAGTCTATGGGCTTCTTTTTGCACTAGGTGTGTTTCTTGTATACAACATATTGTTGGATTTTGCTTCTTATTCCATTTTGCCAGTCTACATTTCATTCTTATTAGGATGCTTAGCCTGTGGTTTCCCAATCAGGAAATCTAAGAAGTGCTTTAGCTGTAGAATTTCTTAGCACAAACAAGCTGATGTAGGGGTTTTTATCAGTAGTGGTGCCTTCCTAATAACTTAGCATATCATCTGATTTGGTTCACATTGTGTGAGGTAAGAGCTCCCTTCCTGTCCAGTGGATGAATGCAGCTCTGGAGAAGCTCCAGGAAGGTCTCTCCCCTCACCTTGTGCTGTGCTCTATCCACCGCTCATTCTGAAGCAGAAGCTGGTTCCCAAGGTGGAGACAACCGCAAGCAAGCTTGCGGTACAGAATATATGATGCCCTGTTATGGGAAGTGTTATGGGGCATCTGGCAGCTGTGACATTTTTGCAGCAGCGAAGCAAAGAGAACAATTTTATGCCACACGGAAGGTGGGGACTTGTGCTTACCACATGTTTTTAGGTCGTGGTGTTTGTATTGTGTATCTTCTTTACTGTGCTAACTCAACGCTGTGGGACACGCCAGTTCCCTTCAGTGCAAAGCCCGAGTCCAGAAACGTTATTTGAAGGCAGAAATTGCTTAGGAATTTCCTAGGAAGAGTGAGGGCATGGATGGGATGTTTTGCTCAGTTTACAAATGACACTGGGTTCATTTCCCTATTCTATGAGAGAAGGGGGAACTTGGTTTTACTTTTATGTAGTTTTAGGTTTTCCTGGTTATAAAACATCATTTCTTGGTACTGAAGGAAACAATTCTGGCAGTCTTAGTTACAATCCAGCATGAGCCATCCAGGTGATGGGACACTTTAAAGTAAGCAAGTTTGCCCAGTGGACTGACTAAGACTATAACCTGAGGGGAGAGGAAAGGCAACATCCGGCTGCCATCCATGTTTCTCCACCCTCGGTGAACAGATAGCCCCTGCCCCTTTCAACAAACATGCACCTATCAAGCCGGGGCTGACGCATACTATGGTTTTTGACAGTGAAATATAAATGATACCTGAACCCTGAGATCACACTTGAACAAGAGAACATTCTCTGCTGTTCCATGAACCCTGTCTTCCTAGTAAAAATCCTAACTCCATTTTGCACGAATAAAAATTCTAGTCAGAGTGAAATGAATTGGCAACACTAGCAGTTTGTTTAAGACAGATCCTGCCAATAGCTCCATCCTGAAGAGGCTCAAGGAAATGAAGTGGTCTGACACCTCAGACAGTTAAACTGCTCGCTCTGATTGATTACTTATTTGCTCATCAGTCCAATGGGGCTTGCAAGAAACGCATCCTTGAAAACCAGTACTAGGTTTTGGTAAATTGGTCCTAAATGTTACTGAATTGAATAGATCCCTGGAGCACCTGTAAGGTCTATGATTTTAAGCTTGATATTTAAATACATTGGAGAGTTGTAGAGATAGAATAAAAAGGATGATGCCTTTGCTTACTACTGTTCAAAGCAAAATCCTCTCCTTTTCAGCGTTATAGCACTTGGCTTTTCTTTTTTCTGTTTTCTGTTGGTGGTATTGGGGATTGAGCACAGGGCCTTTGTTATATCCCCAGCCCTTATTTTTGATTTTGAGACAGGTTCTAAGTCCCTAAGTAGCCTTATGTACTTAGCAAGCACCTGCTTCCTTGTACCTGAGAAAAGCATTGTGCCAAACATAAAATTCCTACAGATTTTCTTAGTCATTCTTGGTTGAGCTCAAGAAATCAACCCTGCTTGCTGCTTTCATGCTCCACATTCATTCAGAATATAATGCTGAAAATATAAAGTATTTTATAGGCTGAGCTTTTGTGGTTAGAAGTAACAGACACTGATTAACTTAGTAGGAAAAATTCATTCAAAGGGGTTAGAGAAGAATATACAAGAATAGTCTCCAAGATCTCCATGTCTGAATGCCTGAAATCTGTCAACTTAGTGTGCTTTCTGTTCCTAAAACAAAATACCCAAGAGTAAGTAATTTATTAAGAAGAGATGTTCATCTGGTTTATGGTTCTGGAGGCTGCAGAGTCCAAGAGCATGGTTCCAGCTTCTGCTCAGGATCTGGTGAGGGCCTTCTTGATGCTCTGGAAAGTGGTGGAGTGCATAGGGCGAGAGAGAGTGAATGTATTAGTTCTCTGTTCTTATAAAGCCATTCATCCCATTATGGGGCCCCATTTCATGATGTCATTTAATCTTCTTTGTTTTCCAAAGGCTCAATCTCTAAATTCCATTACCACAGGAATTTAGGGCCAAGTTCCCAACACATGAACTTCTGGGGAACGCGTTTCAATCACAGCACCTATGAACATGTTACCTTACCTGGCAAAGGGGACTTGCAGATGCGATGTGGACTTTGAAATGGAGAAAGTGTGAACCAAGTGGAGTCAGTGTAATCACAGGATCCTTATAAGAGGAAAACAGGGCTCAGAGCTGGAAACAGAATAATGACAGAAGTAGACAGCAGAGACATAGAATTTGAAGATGCTTGGGCTTTGAAGATGGAGGCAGAGGCTACAAACAAAGGAATACAAGTGACTTCTAGAAGCTAGAAAAGACAAGGAAAAGATTCTCCCCTGACATCTCCAGAAGGCGCGCAGTTCTGCCAAACCCTTGGTTTCAGGGCCTGTGGCCTCCAGAACTAGGAAAGAATAAATCTGTGTATGTGTTGCAATCGAGGTGAAACTCGCATAACAAAAATGAATCATTTTCAAAAAGTAAACAACTCCGTGACATGTAAAATGTTCACATGTTGTGCACTGGGCGCTCTGTTTAGTTTCATGACTCCACAGAAATTCTTCATTACGTATTATGCAGTTGCTTCTCTTTCTTTGCTCCCCACCCCAATAAATCACTACTCTGTGCTCTGTTTCTGTATCGGGCAGCTTTTTTGTCACTGGAACAAAATCCCTGATGCTCAGAACGTAAAGGAGGTTTTTTTTTCTGGCTCACAGCTTCAGAGGGTTCAGTCCATGGTCAGTGGGCTCCAAGGCAAAAGGGCCTGGCAGAAGAAAGTTGCCCAGCTGATGGCAGGCAGAAAGCAGAGAGCAGGAAAATGCAGAGAGGTGGAGGAGGAGATGGGGGGTCTGCAAAGCTCACCTGCAGTGAACCACCTTCTTTAACAGTGTCCTACCTTGAAATAGCACATTGAGCTATGAAATCCTCAATGGATAAATCCACTGTTGAGCAGTGTCCAATGACCAAATCCCCTTCTTAAAGCCCAGTGGGTATGATACAATCATGTCCTGAACACATGAGACTTTGGGGGACCTTTTAGATCTAAGCCATAAAAATCTCTATGGCTTTATCTGTTCTGTATATTTTGTATAATTGGAATCATACAAGTTCTGACCTTTTGTGTCTGGCTTCTTTTGCTGGTATAATGTTTAAAGGTTAATCCATATTGCAGCTTGTATCAGTACCTCATGCCTTTTGATGGTTGAAATACAGTCATTATATGTATTTATCACAATTTCTTTATCCATTCTTCAATGCATGGATGTTTGGGCTATTTCTGTATTTCAGCTGAATGGTGCTTCTGTGAACACAGATGTACATGTGCTAATTTGAGTCCTCATTTTCAATATTTTGAGTTAAATTTAAGAGTGAAATTGCTGGGTCATATGATCATTAACCTTTAAAGGAACCTCCAAGCTCTTCCATAATAGCTGAAGCATTTTTGCATTCCCACCTGCAGTGTACAAGGATTTCAATTTCTCCAGATCCTCACTGGTTCTTATTACTAAAAAAAAAAAAATAATCATTACAGCTGTGCTAGTGGGTGTAAAGCGGTACTTCACTGATTTTTATTTGCATTTCTCTAATGACTCCTATTGAACATTTTTTTTCATGTAATTCTTGGTCATTTATGTATCTTTGAAGATATACTGAAGTTTTTTTTTATTGAGCTGCCTTTCTATTGTTGACTTGTGAAAGATGTTTTCGTATAGATTGAATGTTAGCCTTTTAATTTGTCTTGTTTAAGCCACTAAGTTTGTGGTTATTACAGCAGCCCCAAGAAATGAATACTGGGGAATTAATAGAATTGAATTAAATTTGAACAACCAAATCGGAAAACAAATTGAAAAAGATGCCCTACATCTTGGGACATCAGGTTTAAACAGGTGTGTCTGTTTGAACTGCTTTCTGTTTTTGTGGTCCCAATTTAAGGTGGGGAGAGAGGCTGGTATAACCTGGATAACACTGAACCAGGAGGTCAAAAGGCCAACCTAAGAATGCACGTAAAGGAAGTAAAGATTCTGTTACTAAAAGAAAGGAAGATAAATGCTAGGAAGGCGAGATCAATAAGGGTATACTACGGGCATTCAAATAAATAATACTAAGGATTATTACATTAAGTCTAACAACATAAAGTCTAAAAATATCCATCAGTCCAAGAGGCAAACTCAGAGTCATGAATAAGAGAGATGTAACAGAAGGCCAGTACCAGTATCACAGGGGGTTTTGGTGGACAGATACCACAGGGCATATCAATAGGAGCACACTATCTGAGAAAGAGGAGGCAATTATACTATTCTGTTCTTTGTTATTCCGCACATCAGGTAAGGTTTTCCACTTTGTGCTGTATACCTGGAGAGCAGATAGGCAAAGCTGGATGTTTAGAGATGAGAAACTAGGTGGTTGGAATCATGCATTGGAGTAAATGGAGGTTGTCAGAAATGGTCACAGGGTGTTGGGGAGATACTGGGAAAACATGACAAACAAGGGTAAAGCTGGTTATACTGTTTTCCATCAGCGCCTGCTATACTGGCCAAAGTCACCCTTTTCTTCCTGGAGCAGAAGAGACACAGAGATTTCCTTTAGACATGAGGAACTTCTGCTTTGTTTTCAGAACTTCTTCTGTGTCTGCAGTTTCTCAACAAAATCAGCTAAAATAATCCATATGCCAAACAGGCATAGTTTGGGATGTTTTATCGTTGTTTCCTATGGTCGCAATTTGGGGTGCTGTATTCTGTTCTCATGCATTTTCTTTCTTCTCTCAGGTGTTGTGATCCTCCTACCCCTGACAGGCATTAGAATGGGATTGCTGCCTCCTCAGCCTCATCACGACTTGGCTGCTGGGCAGTGGGGTTGTACGATAGAGCCAGGTTGGGCAGGGGATTAATCAAAGGACGCTGGATGTGTATTCTCTGTTGCAAGGGGAGCCACACTGCCAGAACAAGCAGTTGTCTGCAGACCTCAGCTGTGCTCCCCATCAGCAAATATTGTCTGTGTGGACTCCCCAAAGTAGCTGCTGTCCTCTACGATTGTAGGCACACACTATGTACTATTTCCAGGTGCAGTCTGCCATCTCGCTCAACATTAAACTTGATTCTGACTCCGTATTCCAGATAATCTCCATGATAAGTTTGGGTTTGTAGGCCAGCTTTCATTGGCAGATGTAGATTCTTCTTACTGTCATCTTTATTTAGCAGTTTCTTGGCATTATTTCAGCCTGGAGTACATTTTGTGAGCATTAGGTTTGTGGAAACCAGACAGAGTAACCCACAAATTCTTCAGCATCGACGTTTTTCTACGTCGCAGTAAGCTGCATGGAAATGAATGTGGGAGGCCACCACTGTCTACCCCTGAGTTGTAGACTTTTAGCTCCACTTTTTCCTTAGGATTCATTGTTCCCAACCTGATGGGGGCCGTCTAACAGGTGGTCCGATGTCTTTGTACACAGTTAACATAACGAGAACGTTAATACTGTCTTCGTAAGAGGCAGTGGAGCGTCTTGTTTTCCTTTGGTCAGCCAGCTACTATGGTTAGGATCTGAAATGTCCCTCAAAGAACATGTGTCAAGGGCTGAGGCTCCTTCTTTGCACTGTTGAGATGTTTTGGGGCATTGGGGGCATCGCTCAAGGGTCTCTTCCTCTTTCTGCTTTCTGGACAGAGAGATGAGCCCTTGCTCCACCTTGCACTGTGCCCATCACGTTGTGAGCCCAGATAAACCTTTGCTCTTTTAAAGTTAATTATCTTGGATGTTTGTTACAGGAACAGAACTGGCTAACACACCCTGGTCCAGTGGTAGAGGAGCAGAACCTTTGCTTCTGAAGTGTGATTCCCAGATTCACACTGTCAGCATCACTGGGGGCCTGGTTAGAAATGCTGATTCTCAGACGGTACCCACACTTACTGAGTACGTGCTGGAAAGAGCCTCGGGTGAGTGGAAGGCACAGAAGGGTGATAAAAACACTAGTGCAGGGGCTGACCAGGGTCTTTAGGGTTAGATGAGAGGGCAGGCAGCACAGGGAGAGGGGAGAATGGGGATCTAAGAGTCTCACAGACAGCAGACACAGTAGTTAGGCTGCTCAGCATCTGTTTATACTCAACACTGAGAAATAGGGCAATTGAAGGCAAATAAAACTAATGTGAAAGAATTCTTTTAAAAATCCCAGCCTCTCCACTAACAAGAAACTAAGCCAAAAGCGATTAAAATCCCCATCGTGAGTTTACTGGAACTGCACAACTCACAGACATTCGCTAGGAATCTGGAGCTCAGAGTCCAGATTTCCCGAGTTTTACATCTGTGGACCTTTACCACATTTCCTGGCTGCCCGCCCTTTATCTGCATTCCCAGCGGAAACTCCGAAGAGCAGCTCAGCTATAAATTTCATGCCTTCTTTTCTTCCTTCATTATTTTCTTGCTTTCATTTTTTTCTCTTTCCAGACCTAACTCAGCTTGCTTCCACTTCCTGAATAGATTCACACATGAAGGCAATGTTTGTCTCTTTATTTGTTTGGAGAATCAGCTAGAGCTGTTAGAGATGGGAGGAGCACTTGTGAGTATTTGGAGATGACCGAGCCTTGCACCTCTGAATGCTGCTGGGAATCTCTGAATATCCATTTATATCCATTTGAGCAAAACAAATTTCAGATGCCAGCACTTTAGCAATCACCAGGGATTCTGGTATGAAAACTCAGCCCTGCCAGTTAGCAGAGGGTCCACAAAATAATCAGTCCTCTTTGGGTACCTCCTGGAGACTGTTTGGTACCCTGAGACACAAAGGCGATCGAGACCAGACTTTGGGTGGCCCTAACGTCTTGTGGCAAATACAGAGACGTAGACAGATGTTTGGCAACCCCAGATGCATTGTGCAATACGAATATAGAGGAGGTGTCAAGTAGTAAGAGTGGAATAAATATTTAAATCTGTGGCAGCTGGGATCAAGGAGCAAAGAAGGTTATGACTGAAAAGTTCAATAATGCTTTCCCAGTGTACTGGACAGAAGAAAAAGAAATCCATATATAAGCACTCTTGTGAAGCAGACAAGAGCAGTGCTATTGAGTGACAGTAAAGTCTAAGTAGAAGGTGATGGGCAAGATCTCAGGAGAGGCAGTTGGACAGCGTATAGGGGGACTGGACTTCTTGTCCTGTTATTGTGATGAATAAGACAGGACGAACACACCTGAAGTGGGAAATAGTGGGAGAGGCGAAGAATGGTGGAGCTTTGAGGGCAGTGATGAAGATGGGAGGTGAACGGGTTTGAGACTGGAGTTGAGAGAATGCACAGCCTTGAAACTGTCCTGAGTAGCGGTACAAGTCTAAAGTATTCTGCAGCTGCTTTGGGGCCGTCCTGTGCCGAGTGGGACGGATCCAAGGTTGGAAGCTGCGCATGTACTGGGGGACGCTGTGAGGTTAAAGTGGAGCAGTGTGGAAAGAGTGTTTCAGCGAGACAACCCATGACCTGGGTGGTGTAGAAAAGAAAACGAAGCCAGGAGGGAAAAGAATTTGTAAGAACAATGGGGGCTTTGAAAGGAACTCCCTGTGTTTGTGAACTTCAGGGAGCTGAGTTGATCTGAAGTTGTGGTTGGAGAAAAGAATGTTACAATTTAAGATTTCAAAAGTAGAACGTTTTGATCCATGTCAAAGTCTGGGGCCTCGGATTTCCCATTGCCCATCTTGTTCTGTAAACTCAGCTTGGTCTGTCCCCCTGTAGGGTGCATATCAGAGCCACTAACAGGTGAAATTGGGTGAGAGGGGACTTCTAACAATCGCACACTGGGACCTGGGATGAAAGGCTGTTTCCCTGGCTCTTCAGACGTCCTGGGTCCTGAGGATCCTGTGGGAGCAGGAGCTGCCGGTCTCTTGAGATCTGGCCTCTGTGACCTTGTTCATTAAGCAATTTCCTAAAGGAAAGGATCTAATTGGATTGATTTTTGCCGACCTTCACACTCCAGTCATTTGTACCATATTTCCCTCAAAAGCACACTTCCCTTGTGTCTGAACTATGTGTATGTAGTTGTCTGGTGCTGGGATCTGGATGCAGGGCCATCCTGTGGTGAGAAACACCGCATAGCTCTTTGTATGTGGCAGGTATTTCTCTTGTTGCCTTTCAGCCACTCCGTGAAGCAGGTACTACTACTATACTCATTTTCCAGATGAGGAAACTGGGCGCAGACAGGCTAAAGAACTTGCCACTGTGCACATAGCTAGGAAACAGCCATACCAAGAAATCTGGCTATGGAGTCTGCCCTTCACCCCTCTGTTAGGTTGTCTCTGAAAAGGATTGATTCCAGACTGTTTCATGAAAGGCGGCAACAAGCTTTGTTGTTTCTTTCCATAGTCTGTGTCAGCCTAGTACTTAACTAAGATTTTATGTGGTTCCTAGAAATGTGGGTCCTTTCCCTCCTAGTACCCCCGCCCTGCAAGAGCGCATAGCCTGTGAGATCTGGCTATCCGCAAGTAGCTCTGGTTATCCTCGGGGACCATATAACTTAACATTCTAATGGGGATAGTTGGAGGAAGAAAGGGGGCACTGTTAATAGCTATACCAGAACCATAGGCACAGACAGGGCTGTCCCAGGCAAACCATCGTGGTTATAGGATGCGAAATATTGAATGGGAATTAAGGGAAGATACAAGTTGACCCATAATATTTCCAACCCACTTAAAATTGCGAGGGGAAGGCAGAAATTCCAAAAGGCCTGCTTCCTACTAGGTCCTTAATCAATTTTGAATGAATAAATTAACTGGATTAAAGCGTGCCCCAAGAGTTACATGGTTAAGGGTAGAAATAAATCATCTTGCAAAGGGATTGGTGGTAAAGGGTGTGGCTGGAAAGTACAAACAGGTAGCTTAGCAATCATTTCTGTCTTAAATACTTCACAAATAAACAAGTTAGTACTTGTCTTTTACTTAAAGAAATGAGTCAACAGACCCGAAGGAAACATAAAGTCCGGCCAATTTTATGTGTCTTATGCTGTTGCTGAAATGTCTACCTCTGGGGTAGAACGTGGGGGCCTGGTCAGCATTACATTTCCTGCTATGAACAACAACTTTAAATGACCAAAGGAGGAACAATAGCTCTTTGAAAAGCCTAGAACCAGGGACTTGCAGGCATCAAGATTTCCTTTGAATTTTCAAAGCTAACATCACAAAACTGGAGAAACTTGATTCTTGGGAAACTGAAAGAATGTGCCCTGAGGTCAATGAGTGGTCATGAAACCAGAGCCAGCAGCTGGCTTGTACAATCAGCTGGTCTTTTCTCCAGATCTTTGTGTTTGTCTGTTGTTGGGGAGGTAAAGACTTGGCACACCAACTTCTTAGATCAGTCCTAGACTGGGGCTCTGGTCCCAGTAGAATAGTGGTGGTTACAAGAGTGTATGAGTTATTTGTGTTGGCACAAATAACCTCAGTTAAAGGTAATTTTCAACCTGACCTGCTCTGTTCCTTTGCACCCAGCTGTACCAGCCTGGGGGTGAAGACCTTTGATGTGTTTACGGTGCCTGAGGGCCAGCCACATGGCCTGATACCCTTGCCTTATACTAGTGGCCAAGGGTACAACTGATGCCATTTCTCAGAGGGTCTGAGTAGAGTCATCCTCAACCTATGTCCTGCACCTCAGTCCCACCCTTCTGGGGCTGGATGCCCAGGGAAGAAAGAAGAAGCTGTGGACCACATAGCCAGAGTTGCAGTATAGTTTGAGGTGAGGGCTGCAGCATTTTCTGGGCCTACAAGTCTTTGTTTTGGATACACGTCAGTTTGGAAATATTTCTCATTAGTGAAATCTATGGACGCATAGTTTTACTGGGGCATATTAAGTGGACTTATTGTCCCTACCCCTCTCACTCAGCCGGTCCATTTACTTTCTGGGCAGTGATTTGTGTTTGATTCCTATTCCTTCAGAAGAAGAGAACGTTTACAGCAGTGGGGCTCCATAGGGTTTCATTTTAACTACACTGAGGGGGCATTGTGTAAAGACAAGGTTTAAAGGAGATGCACCTGGGAAGGTCAGTCAGCACTGTTTAAACTGAAGTTCTGGATAGATTAGCATGAAAATATTTTCTTCACTCTCTTTCAGTTTTCTAAATTTGATACGTTTTAAGATAGGATGTGCTCATCTGTATCTTAATATAGCAACATATGACTCTGTGTGTTAAAGTTCTGTTCCAACAGTTGAGTCATATTGAAAGCACAATGTACAACAAGTGATAAGTTTTCAGCACTATGAAATTGTCATTGACCCTATGTAACACAGTTTTCTGTGGTTGTACAGGGGACTGAAAGCAGAGCCAAAGATGCTGGGCCGCCCAGAGGTCCTCGGTTAGAAGCCAGGCAAGACTTGGCCATGTGGCTGTAATCATCTGTCATTTCCTTGTCATCCCCTGCCTATTGTCTGTGGATTCTGACGGTGAATCTCACACCTCAGTATTATGAGCTCAGTGGGAGAGGGGGGAATTATGCTTTTTTGTTTACTTCCATAGAAAACATGACTCCTTAGAGAATACAAGCTTAGAGATCATTTGATGGGAAAACAAGTTTATTGCAGAGCTGTGTTAGTGGCAGAGCCAACTGTTTGGGAGGCTGGGATCCGCCAGCACCTGAGGAAGTTAGGAGTTTGCCATCACAACAACCCCCTGGAGCTCTCACAGTGCGATAGCGATTCCAAAAGGCCTCCTTCAAAGCCTTCTTTTGTCTCACTGCTTCTTGAGTCTACAAAGCCTGTTTTGAAAATGGTCAATAGATAGAAAGGTTCCAGGATTTGTAGATGGGGAAATCAGAACTTTAAGGAAGCAATGCTAGAAAAGATCCATATTGTTTCAGTGACAAACTAGTTCCTGAACCCCTTTGGAGAGATAGAAGTCTTGTCCCACTAATGATGGTCAGAGTAAGGAGATTTTGAAGATGTCTTCACCTGAATCGACTAAAAGCCCCGAGGCTATGAGACCTACTCATTGTCTACCTGTGGAGATGAGGGATAGATACACAATGGTCAGTGTCTGCGAACTGAACTCTGTTTTGTCATTGTACCAACCAAACTGGCAAAGCTTTGAACTTTCATTTAGGGAGAAATAAGATTGATCTGAAGTTCTTTCTCTCAAGTGTTGGGTGTTTAAGAAATTTTAGGGGCTGGGGATATAGCTCAGAGGTAGAGCACTTGCCTAGCATGCAAAAGACTCTGAGCTTAATCACCATCACAAGAAGAAAAACATTATGGGGCAGATACTTAATCTTCTTTATTCAAAAATAGTAAATCTAGGTGTGGAAGCTCATACAGCTTAGCTACATGTAAAGTGTGCTCTTTTAATTTTAAATGAGAAGCCCCCTCCCCCATCAGCACTGACTCCTCCCAAGGCTTGTGGAGCTGTATAGCTGCAGTGCCTTGGTGTGCAGCCTAAAGATCTTAATTCCCAATTGCTTGCAGAGAACTGGGAGCACAGCTGTTCCAAAGAATATTTCTACATGCTTTATTTGAATTCTGACATGCACATACCATTGCTGTATTGGAAATGCAGAAATTGAACAAGGAAAAGGCATAAGTTTCTGAGCTATTTGCAGGTAAGGTAGGGTTTAGATGTTTTTAACATTCTCAGGTTACCAGATCAGGCTCATATTTTCATAGCATCATTTACTCTGGGTAACACTCTGATTATGGAAAAAGAGTTACTCTGTGTTAACAGATTCTTTCTCGAACCATGCCCCTTCTGTCTTAAGAAGAAACATAAAACTACAAACATGTATTCAAGTTCTGGATGGGAATGAAAATATCTTATTCTATTAAAATTTTGATAATTTAAACTTTAAAAGTATTCAGGGCTTAAAAAATAGTCAGCGGTAGGGCACATACTTAGCATGAACAAACACTGAACTGCAGTCATAATAGTAATAATTTAAAAATTAAAAATTCAGAACACAGTTATCAGCTAAAAATTTGAGCATATGGCTTTTTCAAGTGCACCAGTCATAATTATTTTAATCTTTACCTGTTTGGCCTCTGAAAAAGCAATAACACATCGTCTGTCCTTCAACATATGCCTGTCCTCCCCAGGAACCCTACACAATGCGGAATCTCTCTCCCTTCACAAGCCACAAAATTGAACTGCAAATCCACAGAATAATAATTCTTTGTTTAAAAGACACCCAGAATAGCTAAAGGAATGCATGACTACAAGAACAAAGCAGAAAGCATTAGAGCTGGACTTCAAGTTATATTACAAAGCTACAGTGATAAAAAGAGTGTGGTACTGGCACACACACGCACGCACATGCACACACACAAAGCAGACAAATAGATCAGTGGAACAGAGTAAAGGATGCAGAAATAAACCTAGGCACCCTCAGCTATCTGATTTTTGATAAAGGGGCCACTCTAGGGGAAAGATAGTCTCTTCAGTAAATGGTTCTGGGAAAACTGGCTACCACATGCAGAAGATTGGCTCTAGACCCATGTATCTCACCATGTACTAAGCTAAAATTGAAATGGATCAAAGATCTATATGTTAAAATAGAAACACTTCACCTGCTGGAAGATAAAATAGGTAAAACTCTAGAATACACAGGCATAGGCAAGGACTTCCTGAACAGAACCCCAGTGGCACATGAAATAGTACTAAGAGTCACCATACAGAATCATATCAAATTAAAAGGCTTCTGTACAGAAAAGGAAACAACCAGCAGAGTGAAGAGACAACCTAAAGAATGGGAAAACTTTTTGCCCACTATTACTTGGACAGAGGACTAATATTCAGGATCTATAAAGAACTCCCAAAAAACTGACCATATCCAGTAGAAGGCCCAATAAAAAATGAGCAACCGAAATGAATAGACACTTCTCAGAAGAAGAGGTACAAATGGCCAATAAATGCATGAAAAATGCTCAATATCTCTGGCCATTGGAGAAATGCAAGTTAAAACAACACTGATATTCCTTTTCAGTACAGAAAGAATTGCTACCATTAAGAAATCAAATAATAAATACTGGCAAGGTGGCTGGAAAAGGAATCTTTCACATTGTTGGTAGGAAGTAAAGTAGTACAACCACTATGGAAATTAGTGTGGAGATTCCTCAAAAATCTAACAGCAGAAATTTTACTAGATCTAGCTATGCTCCTGATATGTATCCTCGAAAGAGTTAAAGACACTTTATTACAGTGATACCTGTACACTCATGTTTAGAGCAGTACAAGTCATAATAGTTAAATCTTGGAAATAGCCTATATGTCCATCAACAGATAGATGGATAAAAAATGTGGTATTTATCCTCAGGGGAGTACTAGGCTGCCATAAAGAAGAATAAAATTGAGTCATTTGGAGGAAAATGAAAGCACTTGAAGCCATACTAGTAAATGAAATAAATGAAACACACAAGCTTAAATACTACATGGTTTCTTTCTATGAGAAACTCAAACTATACGTAAAGAACAAAAAAGGTAGATAGTAGGAAACAGGGAGACAGAAATTTTACAAAATGGAAATGGACCAAGAAATGGAAGTAGGGGAGGAAGCAGGGAAGGGGGAAGGGGATGAAAAAAGGAATTGAGATGTGTTGTGTCCACACACCAACTCCCTTCAAGAGATGTAATCGTTATGGACTGCAAACATGGGCTGGTAAAAAAACCCTGAAAAATAGTTTTATGCTTAGCATATTTACATCTCTCAAAAACCTGCAACAGTACAATGTCTTATATTTTATTTGAACAATAATAAATGATCATGGTGCTGCTAATAAAAAATTCAGTGCAGCAGTGTTCCAACACTGAGGGCAGCACTCCCATGCCACTGTCTCTCTCCCCAGTTTTGGTCTCACTACTCTTCCTCCAATAAGGGGGGTTTTATGGCTATGTTGCCATAAACTGTCTTTATATTTGACTTCACATTAAAATCGTGTGAAGAGCTTTAAATATCCAATGTCAAGCCCTCCATCAACCCTGTAATTAAATCAGACTGTCTGTGATGGATTACAAGCTTAAAGATCCCCAGACATAAAACCAAGAGCAAATAGTAATTGCTAAGAGATAAGGAAGATCTACTTCTAAAATAGAGGTTCTCAGCCTTATCCAACTCTAAAAATTATTGAGGCAGGTTGAAAACATAATCAATGGCCTGTCCCTAGACCCTGTGACTCAGTTGGCCTCACACAGGGCAGACAGTGGTCACTTAACAGATATCTCCAGGGATTTTAATTTATAAGTGTTAATAAACACTGAGGTAAAACCTCAAAGTAAATTTTCATTTTCATATGAGAAGTTCAGTTAACTTTGATATCTGAATAGGAGCCCCACGTTCTAGAAGGAAGCAACACCTAGTTCTCATGACACTGTGCTTCAAGTTGAAACACTTGGGATGTAACTGGACTTGAATTCAAACAGGTCCCCTGCAGGTGCCTCTGGCTCCTTGCCTGGGCCAAATTCCCAACCCTGAACTTTGATGAACAGCGAGAACTATGAAATCAGAGTCTTCTCCCAGCTTGTCCTCAAACACTATTTTGGGTCCAGCAGCCAACCTCATAGACTCTGAATTATCCTCTAGAAAGGTTACCTTAGTAACTCACCGATGTCCCCCTCATGGGGCCCTGATCTAGCAGATTCCTCTTCTTTGTAAAGTCAGGAGTATATGGCAGAGAACACTTGGTGCTCAGCAAATACTCTGTGTGCCTCTTGTATTCCTTTCCTCACTTGTAGCTACCTTGGAGCCATACGACTGAGCAGAGAGACCCTTCTGGGACAAGGCAGGAAAGAACTCATAGATCTCCTTTTTGGTCAGAGAACCAGTATATGCAACATATAAACTTCAAGTTGTAGAAATAGTTTCTCTTCCATTAACCAGTGTTAGTTGTAAACTACTGTGTATATTTAACTACCTCTCCAGGCCTATGCCAAATAGAAAAGAAAAAAAAGAAAAAGACTTCATTTCACTTGAAATTCTACAGAAATAAGTGACTTCTTTCATTTAGAAGTCACCTGCTGAAAGTAATGATTTCTCCAATCTTGGTTTTACTCATTTCTTCAGATCTTAAATGCCCTCCAGGTCAAACTTGATCTCTGCTAAGACTAGCCTTGCTTTAATGACAAGATTGAGGGGTAACTTGCCTCCTGTTTCCTGTCTGTTGCTAAACTCCAGTTTGCTCTCTTCCTTCTTCTCTAAGGTCGGGTTAATTGCATCCCAACCCCCAAAGTCTCCTCCACTTCTGGTCTAACTACCACCAAGAGGCAGATAGAGGTTAAACAACCAAAGGCAGTGCCTAGATGGAATCAAGGTCTCATTGTTTTTGGTCGCTGACTGAACTTCATGACTTTCGCCCATGTCTAGCGTCCTAGTTTTTGCTTAGAGGTTTTAGTGCAAGATCGTCCTCCTCCTGCTGTTGTTTGTCCTTGCTCTTCCTCCCTCCATCATTCCGTCACACAGCCTGAAGTTGCTCTGAGGACACACGGCCAGCTTATTTATATTCAGTTATGGGGACACTAGTTAATTGTATCCCAGTGGAAGCTGACACCTACATCTTCATCCTTAATGCTTCAGTCTTCTGCAGCTCAGCATTTTTTTACAGAGAAATTCCATTTACACTGTTCCCTGGAAACACTGAGGAACCGCTAAAAGTAATTTGCACTACTAAAGTGACCTATAATCTAGTTTTAGCTGAGATAATATTGCTGATTTATATCATTATTGTTTAACACCAGTACTGAGTTGCCTTCTTATTCATGTTTTTTTTTTCTTGCAATTCCTAATCACCTGGTTCTACAGATCTCTGCTTATTTACCTGCTGTATTATCTCCATGAAATCACAGTGGAACAGGCAGCAAATTATTGCTATAGCTCATTAAATGGTGGCCCCAAAGCATTCAGGAGCATCCTAATTGGATCTGGCCCAACCTCATTTTAAAATGTGCAGAGTCCCCCAGGAGACACACAGACAACAAGCTTTGCAAACATTTTCAGGTGTGAGATGCTTTTTAAGCTAATTATTGCTTAAAATATTTAATTTCTTTGGTAGGCTCAATTACCTCGGCTAATTGAAACTAATTTGAGTTTTTATTTGTAACCAGTTGATTTCAGTTGCTAACTACAAATTGTGATTTTGATATAAATATTTTTGAAAACTGGGTCATAGGTCACCGATCCATTTCTTGCATAGTGAAACAAAGCTGCTTCTTCTGAGAGCGTTGGGGCCAACTTGGAGTTAATGTCTGGTTATATATTCTGTAAAATTTTGGCATCTATATTTCCATTCATTTAATGAAAAACAGGAGGAAAGAGAAATGTCAAAAGGCAGGACTGATTCCAGAAAGGAGAAAGAAGACAGGAGTAGTGGCACATACCTATAATCCCAGGACTCTGGAAGGCTGCCAGTCATAGGTTGAGACACAGCCTGGGCAATTTAGTGACTTAGCAAGACCCTATGTCAAAACTTTTTTAAAAAGCCTTGGATATAACTCAATGCTAAGGCCCTGAGTGCGTTCAGTCCCCAGTACCGAGAAAGGGAAGAGAGGGAAAGAAAAATTGAAGCTGGAGGGAGAGAGAAGAGGACAATGAGAGAAACAGGGTGAGGGAGGGAAAAAGGAATATTTGTTTATCCAGATAATATTTTGGATATTATGTCTCAATCTATGTAGTTTCATTGAGCTTTTTGTGGTTCTTTCTCCTTACTGATTTGGTCTCCATTTCCTTCCCTTGACCTTTTTTCCGGGAAATACTCTGATGGTCACTTTGACCATCCTTTCTTCAGTTTCTTTTTACTCACTGGCCAGAAATGTACTCACTGCCAGTGAAGATCAGTCCGATTTTCAAGATGACCTGGATTTTCTGCTTAACCTTGCAAGTCGTCATGGCCCCTGATCAGGGCCTCCTGTGAGCACTTTGGTCTTAGCTACCACTCTTTTTTGATTGATTTTTCAAGGCTGCTAGAATTCCAAACCTTAAACACTATAAACAGCTCACATAGAAACAGAGATTCTTTTGCAGAGGAATACCCTAGATCTAAGATCTAAGATCTAAGTGATCCAAGGCTAACTTTCTTCAAAAGGACCACTGTCTGTTTTTCTAGCTTGCCTATTTAAAAAGGCCTGGCCTTCATTGACTTTGAACTCTTAGAGGATGGGGTTTAAGTAAAATTTCCATTCTCATCCTCTTATATTCTTCACATCCCCAGCACAAGAAAAACAGAAAGGTTAATTGAATGAATAATGAACGTTGATAAACAAAGGGAGAAGCAAAACCTCTGCCTGCATCACTTTTCCCCACTTATAACCTCACTTAATGCTTATCATCTACTTCCATAACTAAGCTGTTGTGTGTAAATCAAAAGGACAGAAAATTCATAGTTATTGTTTGACCATAAACGTGCCCCACTTTTAATATATAAGCTGGACAGACTGGCATCTGCCTTGTGCTGCATTTTTGGGGACTTGATCTCTGTTCTGTTCCCCCGCTGTCTCCTCTAGTTTGGCTTCACTCCCCCAACACCAATTCTAGATTTTTGGCTGGGGCTTCTTGTCTTCAAACCAAGTGCATAGCAACTTGATGTCAGGCGGTGCCTGGGGAAGCATCAAAATCTTGCTTTCAGGAGTCTTGTAGGGGTCTTAGAGGAGCAGCCGTGTGTGAGTCTCATCCCAAGCCTCTGGTGGAAGCTGCCACCCTTCCTTCTCCTGGCTCTGCCTGTGCCATCATGCCCTGAACTCTGTTCTTTCATCCACCTTGCTTTTTGTCTTCATTGTTAGAATCATTACCCTCTCTCACTTCTCAAACTCAGAATTTTGGAATTACCACCTCTTGCTCTATTCTTTTTTTGCGGGGGGGGAGGGGGCGAGACAGGGTCTTGCTGTGTAGTTCAGGCTAGTCTTCAACTCACTGGCCCAGGCTGGCCTCAAACTCAAGGTGATACTCCTGCACCAGCCTCCCAGTGCTGGGATTACAGGTGTGTGTTACCACATCTATCTTCTTGCTTCCTATTTCAGCCACTCTGGATGCTGCTGTCTGTGAGGTCTTGGGGAACCTTGTAATCAACACATCAGAAGCACCATTTCACCTTTATTTTCACTTCTCCCTGGCTTTTGATACCACTGGCTCTCCTTTTCTGAAACTGTCTTTACTTAACTCCCCAACCTCGTTCCCCTATTTTCCAGTTCAAGTCTTTAGAAGCCACTATACTGATACTTTTTCTCCTGACTTTGTTTTTTCCATGGTCTGCCCTTGTTTGGGTTGGGAGGACGGATTTACTAATACAGGTTGTCCATTTGTCCATTTGTGTGCAGGAAATTCCCTGGACTTCCCGTCCCACATAAAGGTAAGAGCCTCAGCCCCCAGTTGCAGCATCCAGGGTCCTGTTCTGACTCCCTGGAGCTTCTTGACCTACTCCTCTGACAACTGATTCCTTCTGATTATAGCTGTTGTGAGATGCCTTTCCTGCTTCCAAGTTTGACTGTGTTTTGCGGTATTGGATGGACTGTCACTTTTATGAGTTGGGAATGGTGTGTGTAAGGTTTTTTTTGGTGCATTCTTGTTACCTGAGTTGTCGACAATGATCAGGCTGTGCCAACAAATACTTCCTAAGACAGAGACCTGGGTTTTTCACTCCTCAATACCTTTGACTCTGTTTTACATCCAGACCAAAGTTCTAACTACTCATCTCTGCATGTCATTGGAGCTCTTAACAGTTTGGCTCTACCTTATTTATTTTCTGTTTCACTTTTTGGCTTTTTCAATGATAACAAACTATTATTTCAGCATATTCTTTACCGTTTTTATCTCAGAATAGTGCTGTACAATAAGAAAATGTCAGCCTTGTACGTACCTCATTTTAATGTTCTCTTAACCATATTTTAAAGGTAAAAATGGTGAAATTCATTTTATTAACATACTTTACTTAACCCAATATATCCAAAATAATACCATTTCAACATGTATGCAGTATAAAAACAATTAGTGAGATATTTTACTTGATTTTAATGCTGAGTCTTTGAAACACAGTATGTATTTACAGTATTTTCTATATCAAACTAGCCACAGTCTTCCCCCCAGTGGAAAACAAGTTTAATTCAACAGATTTGCCAACCGTCCGCAGTGAGTTTCTGCCTCAGAGGTGGCCTGGTTCCCTGCGGCTACAGGAAAACTTCAAGGTAGCTGCGACTGCCACAGGATGTTCTGGTGGGGGTAAAGTAGGTACCTCTGTTTGCTGGGTCTATCGAAGTTGTGTCCAGAATGTTTGACCCCCTGAGATTGCATAAATTCTCTTTGCCGTAGCTCATGTGTAAGTGTAGTGTGTGTGGTCTTTTTGAGTAAAAAGAATTTGGAGAGTTTAGGAGCAAGTGCCTCAACAGGAAGACAAAAAACTGAAGCACTGCGTTCAAAACCATGTCAAAATATGAGACTATTTTTATGGTAAGAGCATTGTAAAACTTTTCAAAGATGGCACAGCTCTGTGAGCTCCGTTCCCAAAGTCATTCCTAAACATGACACTCTACTCGCTCTGCTTTCTGGTCTTGCTGTCCCTTTGTACCTGTGGCAGGCCCAGAACCAGGAGCAGGGCCAAAAGATCATAACTTTCAGGGGGGCGCCTGACCTGGCTGGACAGTCTACACTTCATTAAGTTTATGTGTCCACTGGCCATCCTTGTTCCTAGGCACCCGTACTTCTCTTCTCCCCCCAGGGCCGCTCTCCCTGCCCTGCTCCCATCTGGGCACCACTGGAGCTCTTTCTGGAACATTCCCTGGGTGTGCAAGAACGCTTCTGTCTCTTGAAAGTCTGCCCAGTTGGAGAGCTGGGCCTAGGGTCTAACTAGCCACAATTTCCAAGAGCTCAGTAACCTCATGTGGCTAGAAAAATGGATAGCACAGTCTTATAGCACTGATTTAAGATGTTCCAACCTTACAGACTAGATCCACCTTAAGTCCCATTTACCCATTACCTTTCAAGAGTCCCTGTGTCCCCCCTCCCCCCCCAAATCCCTGACTCCTCCAGAGTATTTTTTGTTTGTTCTTTGATTGATCGTATTCAGGATTAGGCCCAAGGACTTTACGCTTAGCTGTATCCCCAGCCCTTTTTTGAATATGTTTACAGTTCCATTTATTGAGTACTTAATATAATTTGTTATCATTTGGATCAAAAATATCCCCCAAAGATTCAATAGTAGGGTTCTTGGAAGATAATTATATCACAGGTGTCCTAACCCCTGATCCACTGATGAGTTCAGAGCTAAATGTGCTGTTAAGAAGTAGGGCCTAGCTGGAGGAAGTTGGTCACTGGGGTTAAGTCCTTGCGGGCAATCTTTTCTTGGGCTTTTTCCTGTCTCTCCATTTCCCATATACCATGAGTTGAGCAGCTTTGCTCTGCTACGCCTTTCCTCCGTGATGTTTCTGCCTTGGAGCCAGTTGATTTTGCACTGAGCCCTCTGAAACTGAGAGCCAAAATGAACATCTCCTCCTTTAAGTTTTGTATGCCACGTATTTTGTCCCAACAATGGCAAGGTATTAAGACAGCTTGCTTTACAGTCAAACATTTGAGTCTTTATTTGTTACAGATACTGTGAACTCATAGAAGCTGCATATTACTCTTTGCTTATCTTTGAACAATAATAAAGTGTAAAAGAAAATCAGATTTTGGCAGAAAACTGACCCAAGTTCAGTGGAGTCAAGTGAATAAAGTCATCTCTCTCTATCTGTGGGATCCACATCCATGGGTTCAATCAACTGCTGATTAAAAATATTTTGGGGAGGGGCCAGGGATTTAGCTCAGTGGTTCCACTGCCTGCCTTGCAAGCCCAAGTACCGAGTTCAATCCCCGGTACCAAAAAAAAAAAAAAAAAAAATTGGGAAAATTCATGTGTACTGAGCACTGCAGCAAATACATAGCATTATATTTGATATTAAACAACATAGAGGTGATTTTAAAATATGTGGGAGGGCTGTAGAGGTTATGGGCAAATACTGTATTGTTTATTATAAAGAATTTGAGGATCATGGGTTTGGGTATCTGCAGGGGGTCCTAGAACCAGTCCCTCACAGATATCAAGGGGTGGCTCTCCTGCATTGGACACCTGTAGGTAGCCTTGGCCCTTGGTTCCTTCATCTTTAATTCCTTCTTGGAGTAACCTCATCTGCAACACTCACTACAGACGAAGTAGGGCCTTGCTGAATTGCCTCTTCCCACTGTCATAATCTGTTTTCTATTACTATACCATAATACTCAAGGCTGGGAACTTTATAGTTCTGAAGGTTTGAGAGTATGGCACCAACCTCTGATCAGCTCTGGTGAGGGCCTTATGGTGACAACATCACATGGTGATGATCAATTCCGGTACCTCCAGCGCTGGAGGGCAGCAGCTGCTGCACATCCGGCCAGGTGCTTTTCCCTCCCAAGTTGTGCCATCTTAGAAGCCCAGAGGCCAGTGATTTCTGTGCCTGTGTTTATATGCTAAAAAGGCCACATATCATTAGCTCCTTTTGTTACCACCTCATGCCAGGATCGGTGGAGCAGTGTGCATGAAATGTGTATTAATAGTAGGAGTAAGTTTAAGCTACTTTCTCTGGCATTTAAAAAAGGCCAAAGAGATTTCTAAAGCTGGACATTCCCCTTCAGAGGCTCCCAGGCCAAGAAAATGAGCACATTGGACCTGGGTGTCTTATCAAAGCTGGGCCCAATAAACATCTCTTTCTGCCTGGGCCTTGGTAAACAAGTCTGGTTTGGAGTTTCATCTGAAAAGATCAAGTAGCCTAGACGCCTGCTGATTTCTGAAGTTGTATGACATTCTCTTTCCAAACTGGATACCCTTAGGGGTTTCTGAAGTATAACCTCAATGTCTGAATTTCATTTTTTCTTCCTCCACTGGGCCAGTTGAGGGCTTTGCAGCGCCTGTGGTGTGAAGGATGAGTGTGGGAACACGACAAGGGGAGAATCCCCAGCCCTTCCTCACCTGCGCGCCTCAGAAAGACTCAGTCGGCATTTTCTTTCTTAGAATCACTACTGAGAGGGACTCTGCTCACTCTCACAGGACTAACAAATACCACAGCTTTGCCAGGTCCTCATTTACACTTCTGAATCAAAATTCTGGTATAGCCTGTGGACTTTTTCCTCTGGTAACGATTCTTCTTTACATCTCGTTTTCATTAATCAAGAAATCTGGTTCTGCTAGGTGTGCCAGAACCTGTTCTAAGGGCTGTACAGAAACAGGCAAGACAGCTCTTTACTCAGAGCAGAGGAAGCTGATTATTTACACGATTTACATAGAGAGCTTTCTGGCTGTCGAGGATCTCACATTTGACATGTTCTATAAAAACCTTAAAGTAAGAACCGTGATAGCTAATGCTCACTTTTTTGTAAACATGGAAATTCAAGATTATAGAAGCTAAATAATCTTCCTTCCTGAAAAATATCAGCTAAAATACAAAGATATGGGAGCAATACATTATATATATATTTTACCTCTGAATTTGCATAACAAATTGAGATCTGTAATATAATTCTATTTGCTGATTCATTTGACAAGATCATCCAAACTAATTAATATATAGTGTGTTTGAGAACAGACACCTGGCCCCAACACATGACTTGTATCATTAGTTACTATACCTGAAGGTCTCCAGGAACACCATTTGCTGGGTAAACTAGCAGAGCTTTAGGGCCCTTGTTAGAAGGCAAATACAAATAATTTTTAAAAATTAACAGTATTCAATACTGTTGAAAATAGCACCCCATCTTCTACTGAATAGATGTGAGTTACACCCCCAAGTTCTGGCAAAAAGGCCACCAGACTTTCCGAATGTCCCTTAGGGGTAAAATAGCCCTTTGTTGAGAACCGCTAATGTGGAATATATGTGCACGGTGGTACTTCATTGTGATGTCAGATTAACTTCCCATCTACTATGCAGAACCATTTACAGGAAATATAATGTGAGCCACATAAGTGATTGTATATTTTACAATCATCACATTTGAAAAAGTAGATAGTAGCACAATTTGTAACAGCTAAAACTTGGAAGCAGCCCAAGTGTCCATCAGCAGGAGACTGGATAAAGAAAATGGTTTTAAAAATAAAATGGAATACTACTCAGCCATACAAATGAGAAATTATTTATAGCTGAATGGTTGCACATTGAGGCCATACTCTAAACTGATATAAATAGGACACACATGTGTGAATACCAGTAGTTTCTCTAGTGTGAGAAACTGAAAGTGAAAATAAGGACTAAAAGGTATAATAGATAATGTGAATTAGGAAGAAAAGGGACAAAGAGGGAGGGAAAACAGGGGAAGGGGAAAGGAAAGAAGGGAATGGAATCAATATGAGAAAATGAAAAATTATGGAAAACAAAGTCTTTGTGATAGGAAGGGCAGGGAAATGGGGAAAAAATAAGACAAGGTTGATTATGTAAAGGTACAAATGTCCAACAATGAATGTCATTTTATCATATACAGTAAATGTACCAAGAAAGTTAATTTAAAAAATACTGACAAAAATTTTTAAAAGTATAAAGAACCAGGTGACAGTGATTGTTTATTATTTTATTTTATCCAGTATGTCCAACATAGTATCACCTGAACATGTAATCAGTAATAAATAGTTATTATTGAGCTCCTTTCCATTCGTTTTCCTCTGGGCCTCACACGTTTGAAATCCGGTGTGTGTTAAACCGTGACACATTCCACTTCATATCAGTCTCAGTCGAGTACTGGCAGCTATGCGTGGCTAGCGGCTACCACAGTGGGTGGCAGAGATTCAGGGGAATGACTTGTGGGAGAGATTGGGGCTTGCCCATACTGTAAAGCAGGAAGTACTGTGCAGGAAGGGTGCAAAGGCGTACCGTTAAGTGGGAATGCAGCAGCAGAGCAGAATGCATGGCATGACACATGTTCAAAGTTATTTTTGAAAAATTCACTGTATACGTATTTTCATATATGTGTATAGTCACAGGTATATTTGTGAATACCTATGTATGTAAGTGAAAAAGCAGGACAGACACCCAGTGGAGAGGGCTGGGAGGGGAGAAGGTAGACAATCTAGGACTTATCTGTGATAGAGCAAATATTTCAATTTATTCCTGGATGGCTGTTATCATGGTTACGTACGGTGCCTCCCAACATGAGCACTGTGTTGAAGGCTTGGTTGAAGCTGGTGGGCTGTGAAGTAAGTGGATCACGAGGGCTCCACCTTCACCAGTGGCTTAGCCATTGACGAGATGATGATTTGATGGCGTTTGGGGGGGTGACAGAAACAGGAGTTGGGGCCTAGGAGGGAGTGGACCCTGAGGGTGTGACTTCGGAGACTGTCTTCTGGCCCTGTCCTCTCTCTGGCTCGCTCTCTCTTTGCTTCCAGACTGCCATGTAGTGAGCAGCTTCTCCCCACCAGGCCTTGCCAGAGTGTCTCTGCCTCCATATAACAGGAAGGACAAAGAAGTCAGCTGGCCATGGTGCTGAATCATGAGCCAAAATAAACCTTTCTGCATGTTGTTTAGGTCAGAATTTTATCACAGTCATGAAAGGCTGTTTAACACAAACTTGTATGATAAATGCTTTTGAAAAGTGAGCTCTTAGGTCTAACCATATTAATGGTTCTTATTGTAGAGTTTGCCTCCGAATCTCCAGCAGAGCTTTGTAAAAGTATTCTACCCGAGCCGGGTATGGTCCACACTCCAATCATCCCAGCACTTGAGGAGGCTGAACCCGGAAGATCACAAGTGTAAGTCCAGCCTCAGCAACTTAGTGACTTAACAAGGCCCTGTCTCATAATAAAATAGGGCTGGGAATCTAGTTTAGTGCAGAGGAGACTGGTTCAATCCTCAGTACAGTAAACAAACAAACTCTGGGGATTTAGATTTTAAGCTCTTCAGATAACTCTGAAGTAAAAATGAGAGCCATGAATATGAAGGAAAGAATAGATTGTCCATCCTTCAGTTATCTGTGGACATTTCTTGCAAAGAGAACGTGATAACTACTTAAAAGAAGGTCCTTTGAGGCATATTGTCTGATGAGTTTCTGTTGGATAAAGGCACTTCCATATCTTAAAGATAAAATAGATCAAATGAGCTGAGGCTGACATCTTTTCATAAAAATGGCATTACTTGACAAGACTCTTCCAAATCCATGCCCATCCACTTTCAGGAAAAATTTGGTCGGAAGAGCCTGTGAAAGTAGTGCTGGTCTTAAAACAAAACAAAACAAAACAAAGCTATTCTAGATAAACTATAGCAAATGCGCATGTAATGTTGCAAGGCCCCAAAGTTTTACTCTCTGGGAAGTTGCCTAATAGGTAGTCCACAAAAGAAAGCCTTATAGATTTAAAGTTATTCACTTAGATTCGTGAGCTCATTGTCACCCTTTGAAAACATGAGATTAACCATCCTTGGTATTTAGAAGCACCACTTAAATTGAACTGATAGGCAAAAATCTCATTAAAAGCAATCCCAATTTTCTCCTATTGCCATGTTCTGCGCCAATGCATGGCAACTGTAATGTTAGTACCATCCAAGGTGAAGCCAACATAATTTCATTTGACAAGACAAGCCCCCTTGAGGATCAGGCATGTTTTATACTTGATCTAGGATCATTATTGGTTCAGGATGCAGCTCTCTTACATTTCTTCATCATTGACCTCTTCTGTACTGAATAAAATGAAACAAATCAGTGTTTGGCAAGACTAACAGCCATTTTCTGTCTTGAAAATATGCAGAAATTGCCTGATTTAGCCAACGCTCCATTCATTTGTCCTGGAGTTTAAAGACTCACTCTTGTGTCACCATGGAAACAGACTCATATCCTGAGGAAATGGATTCAGTACCTCCCTCCTAATGATAATGTATAACTAAGCTCTGAAGAGAAAAATGGGTCCACATTAAGTTTCATTGTTGATCTGCTAATGTTCCCTGGCTCAATGAGCATCTTCCTCATTCGGTTTTAGTTTTCAGGCTTATATTTGATGTGCAATGTATGTTTCATACTTTAACCCCCTGCCACTGAATTGCTACAGTTTGTGTCCACCGAAATGCCAGACTAGTTTCATACCGACTCTGAAGTTGGTGGACAGTTTTATTATAGGTACCCACACTTGTTCCCATAAGCTGAAAAAGCTGACTCTAGGATCTGGCTCTGGTCAGGGCCAAAGTGAACTACTTAACCCCCTCAGGATGCCACATGGTCTAAAGATGATCAATCCAGGGAAAAAGCCACTAAAATGAGTTGGCTGCGAATGGGGTTCAACAATTTGAGGTAGATTCAGGGGTGGGGGAATGTAACTGAAATTTCATTTTGAAAAAAATAATGCAAATCATAAAAGTTATTTGATCTTGAATTTTCACAATTTTAAATTGCAGCATTAAGATTGAAAATATAGGTTAAATCAATCAAGCACGAAACAGACATTGAATTTTTATCATAAATTTTCTGGCGGAATTTAACAGGTAACAGGAGCTTTCTAGTGGATGGGAATTTGCTATCTCTGAGCAGACTCCTTCAGTCATTTTAACTGCTCCTTCACCAACCTGATTAGGTTTCAACCTCCTGCTTTCATGATACTTAGTACTTCCTAGAACCAATCCCGTAATCTAGCTTGGTGACTCTCTTCTGTAGATTTTCCCTGTACCATCCATGATCATCTTTTTGGGTTCTGTCCTTTCATTTGTGATCCTCAAAGACCCCTCTCACTCTCGCTCCCAGTCCTCCCTGTGAAAAGTAGGCAGACTTGACCCTTTGTCCGTAGACCTTTTACAGCATCTACCTGTTCTGCTCACCAGTGATTGATACTACTTTCTGACTCTACTTAAGCAATGGATTATTATGTACCTTTCCTACTCATTTGATTTCAAAGAAAAGAAGTTGGGGTGTATACATACCCTTCCACAAAGAGCCATTCCTGCGGCCTATCTCAAGATCCCACTGCTGGGCCACACATTTAGCCCAGTGGCACCACACCTGCCTGGCAAGCACAAGGTCCTGAGTTTGATTCCTGGTACCAAGGGGGAAAAAAAGAACCCATTGTTAAGTTGCCTTATGATTCCTGAATTTTTAAAATCTATATTGTTACCCTGTGATTATAACGTTTTCACTTTAAGGTTGTTGAGTTTCCCTAATGAAATCCCATAAGCATCTATTTTAGCAACATCTGTAATCTCACAGAATCAACTCTAAATATATATGGTTAACTCATGAGACTAGAAACTTGACTGTGAATTGAAAACTTTCTAGTACACCAGGCTTTAAAACCTCCTAAAGAAAGTTAGAATGCCTTAGATTCCTTGAGTATTTATTTTTTCAAAAAAGGGAGCAAGTGAATCAATGAGAAAGAGATTTCCCAAGAACAAAAGGCTCTCCATAAATCCCATTTGATTGATAGAAATGAGGAAAATGAGATGGAGTGAAGTTTATTAATGTAATCCTAAGTTAGGCAGCTGAAAGAAAATATAATCAAATTCAGACTTCCTGGGTTTCATGCTAAGCATTGGCCTTAAAAAGATATTATTGAACTTGATTTCTTTTATTGTGGTAAAATATAGTAACAACATTTACTATCTTAACCATTTTAAATGTACAATTCATTTGCACTAAGTACATTTATAATTGTATGCAACAAGTGGTATGACCACTGTGTCCATCCAGAACTTTTTATCATCTCAAAGAGAAAAACAAATTCATTAAACAACACATATCCGCTTCCCTCATTCCCTCTCCAGCCACTGGACCTTTATGCTTCTTTCTGTTTCTATGAATTTGCTTATTGTAGCCAAGTAGCTTGTATAAGTGACATTATATAATATTTGCTCTTTTGTGTCTGGATTATTTCACTTAGCATACTGTCTGCAAGGTTCATCCAAGTTGTCCCATCTCGCAGAACTTCCTTCCTGTTAAGGCTAAATGTTACTCTGTTACATTTCGCTTATTCACTCATACGTCGATGAGCAAAATTTTAAACATTGACGCCGCTGGCATAACATTTTATAGTTGTTTTCTTGATTTGCTCTCTTCTTCCTCCTTCAAAGATTTCTTCTTGTTGGGCCTCTAAGGAGGGCTTTATACACCCAGAAAATGAATTAGGTTGGTTTGTGTAGAAAGGCATTCTGACCCTAAACAACAAAGTGAATGAGAAAAGGTAAGCAAAGTTAAGTGAGCACTCCCCTTCCCCTTGCCTGGCTCAGTCTTGTAAGGGGTCTCTAGAGGCCTGAAGAAAACACTAACCATCTATTTTAATAGGTATGAGTGGCACTTATGCAGTCTCTTGGAATCTCTCTGTAAAAAGCCCATTACAAAAAGTAATCTAAATGGTTTTAGTGACAGGTCTAGAAAGGAAGACCTGAAATATTTGCGGATTATGATCCAGTCATGTGAAGGTGGACTTATATGGAGTACATTTTCACTTAGCTGAGTGGCAGCGAGAGAAAATTCAGCTGAGGACATCAGGAAAAATGGGTCTATTCGTTTTTTTAAAAAGTTACAGGTACTCTTATTTGAATGAAAGCTTTTTCACACTATCACCTGACCTCAAGGAAAATAAGAAGTCAGTCTTCATATGAGGTATAAAAAAGACATTGTTTTTCTGCAGAATTTTGTGATTCCAACACTCAAGTAGGAAAGGATGTAGCAAAATGCACTGTTGGAACGGTTGTCAGAACCCATTGATAAGAGAAGTTAAAATGTCATCTTTTTAATTGGGGAGGAAAAAATAATAAAAACTGTTAAGTAATGAATTTTATCTAAATACTTTATTTCTGTTTTGACATGTGTTTTCCTTATAGTATGGTTTATTGTAACTTACACTCAGAAAAATTTTAAACTAAAATTTATAACTACACTTCAGCGATTCTCAACCTTGAAAATATAACAGAATTCTTATGGGAACTTCCAGAGACAAGCCTTGGCAACATAAATTTTTTTGAGGCTTTCCATGTAATTCTTATGGGCAGGCAAGGGTAAAGATTATTGATCTAATATGACCCGAAAGTAACTTCCTGGTAAAAACCTACTAGTATGTATGTAGCACATTACAATCACTTGATTAAGAGATTCTTTATTTGCAGGCTTGGGCGAACGGTTTAAAAGCTGACTCTGAAAATGTAAACCTATTAAGGTTTGCATGACCATGCCCGTAAGGTAAGGAAGGATCATTTACACAGCACTGTAACACGGAGTAGTTTGGGAGGTAATGTACATATATGAGCTTGCTCCTTGATTGGGCTTTGTTTTATACACATCTGATGGGGAGAAATAGCCAAGGACATTGTTTTTGTTGGGATCAACCATTTTATTCTCAGAACTTAAGAGCTAAAGGATTCCACCCTCAACACAAGCTTGCCTGATGCCCGCACACGCACGCTCACCGAACCTCTGCGACACCTCCTTCGCTCCGTGCCTTTTGTAAGCTATGCCCTTCTGGGTTGCGCCTCTCTTCCACTTCTACCCATCCAGGTACCAGGACACAGGTCCCCTGGCTCTTCTTTGTTGTCCCCCTGGCCCAGAAGTTTCCCCAGTCCTTTGTCTCCAGCTCTCCCCAGCCCCGCACCCGTGACGCCTCTCATGGCCGTCATGGTGTTGAACCCCGTGTTACGTTTCTAATAATCTGTCTTCTCTTCGGTACGCAGTAAGCTGCCTGAGACAGGGGTATTGCCTTGCCCTTTTTGTTTGTGCTCCCCAGTGTTTGGGGAGCACAGTGAGCTCTGTCCAACCAGAATGCTCTTGGAAGCCATGCTGGTTGGTGGCAGGTGGGGCTGGGGCCTGTGCTCCACGGCAACCGACCCTGGGAAGTCAGACTCCATTCTGAGCAGTTGGCTGGGCTGGATGGGAATAAAGAAATAAGAGGCATATGTATGCTTGGTGAAATTTGTGGTGCACAGCTAAGAATCCAGAGAGAAGAAAAGTCCTCTGATTTATGTCATGGAGGGACAGCAGCAAGCTTTAAATCAGGCTCGAGGAAAGAGAAAGAACAAAGCCACTGAACACTGGAGGAGACCCCGATTTTTAGCCCCTCCTGCTCAGGTACTGGGGAAGGCTTTTCATTTGCACTAATGGGACATCCAAGGGGAGATACAGCCACTGAATTAGGTGCTTCAAAGCGGCTTCTTTAGAATACAGAGGTAAACTAAGGTAGTGTTGCTCTTTCTGGGAAAATCATGTTGATCTTGCGACCTGTTTGGTTTTGGTTTTTTTTCCTTTCACCTCTCTGGCTAGGTATAGGAAGTTGGCCCAGGCTCGGCCCCTTCCCTGCCCTTCAGTGGGAGGTGTGGACCAGGACACCTGAGTCCAAGGACCCCTCATCTACAGCTATTGGAAATTTCTGTTGGTTTCCACTGCCTCCTCCATGGATTTCCTAGGTCTGGTTTGCTTCTGACAGGTTTAGACACACCGTCTGGGGGCCCCGTATGTCCCCCACTTCTGGAAGGCTTGCCTTAGTTGTGTCAAGTGAGGTGGCTGAGCAGCTGGGTAAGGATCTATTACTTACATTTTGAAATGATTTTTTTAAAGTATCTATCTTGTTATTTTTATTATAAAATATTCTAAAATTAAACATTAGAAGGCCTAGATAATGAACTCTCCTTGTCTACATTCAGTAATTGTCAACACTGTACCATACATATTTGCTTACCTATCCAGCTATCTACCTGTCTGCTCTGTTTCACAGAATGACATGGACGTTAGCTGCAGACTACATGATGTGGTACTTTGTTAGGGTGCTTGTTTGTTAGGGCCGTTCCTCCACATAAAACCAGATGCCATCATTTTACCTAAGGATATTATTAACATTCCCCAAAAGCTATGGCATACTCAAACTGCATTTAAATATCCTACTTTGTCTTAGGAAACGATTTTTTAAAAAAAAAATTATAGCAGTCCCAGAAGACCCAGATTTCAGAGGATAGAGGACTGTAAAGGAAACACTGAAGGGGTACCATTTTGAGAATATAGGGCTGGAGGGTTGTGCTTTGGAATAGTTACAAGGCCTTAGAAAAGCCATGTAGCCGTTCTGAGCTCATTGGCAAAGTGAAAAGATTGGGTGAGGTGATTCCCTAAGACTTTTCTGACTTCCTCCTAAAAATATGAATATAGATTGCGAATGTAAAATTATTTTTTAGTATTTTTGAGAAACTGATTTTTCCCTATTCATCCTTTTATTAGGGATGGTCCGGTTTAGTGATGATACTTCAATATGCCATACCTTTTCTCTAATGAAATAATCATCTAGTAGCCTCGTTCTACTAGAGGAGGAAGTTTTCTTTACTTGGCCTTCTTCTGCACCGTTTATCCAGACCCTATCTTATTATTTCCATCGCGTTTTTGTTAGTTATTGCAAAGGTAGTTTCATCATCTACCAAAAAGATTCCCTAAGGGAGACCAGTCATATTTCCTGTTAAACAGTATTTTGTTCCTAATGAATTATTGTTTGAGTAATTATGGATTGAGAGTACTCGGCGAAACGTCTGTACTTGCCCTAGGACGTGAGAACATCAGAAAGAGCAGGGTAGTCTCCTCTGATTTCACTGTGATATTGCCGGTGCGCTCTGTGTTCTGGTCATTTTCCCTGCACGACAGAACTTCATGGGGACAATAAACTTGGAGTATCTGCCTGGGTCTGCCAGTTCATCATAGCCCCACTGAATCAGTTGTTTCTCCCCAACTTTCTGCCACAGCCTTCCCCTTCCTTCCCCTTTCCCATTCACTTATTTGCTCTCTCCTGTATGCAGTATATACCTCGCACGCCACCTTGACATCAGCCTGGGGAAGGAAGGGTGGCTGGATGGGTGCAGCTCCCTAGACCTCCTCAGTTTACTTCCATGTTGATCATAGCTCATTTAAAATGAAGGACTGTTAGAACGTCATTGCTTTGGAAAGCCTACTTGGTTACCATGATTTTTTTTAAAAAGGGAGATCCATGAGCGATGTGCGTGTGGCATTTTCGTTACGAAACAGTGTCCAAGAAGCGTTTTATTTGGAAAATATAGAATTGGTTAGGGGAGCAGGGACGGGAGCGTGGAGAGAGACGGGGAGGGAGAACTCAGAGAACACTGCTTGGCCTAGGTGTAAAGAGGAAGCTCTGTGGTGGGGGCCATTTGTTGTGGTGTGGGGGCGAGGCCTGGGTCATTCAGCTTTATGATGAGTCCCTCTTAATCTGTTCGCAAATATTAAGTTAAAATGTAATAAGTAATATATAGTAAACAAAACGCAAGTCCTGTCCTACCCTCTCTTTCTACCTCATATTCCCCAGCACCGTTAGCATTATCCCTGTGTATCCACCATGATGTCACTGAGTTCCTTCTCATGTCTTCCATAGTTATGCAACTAGGATACAATACATTTTGTGTCCACTTGAAAATTAACTTTTAAATAAATAGTATTGTAAGACTCATTTGACCACCTGCTTTTAATTAATTCCACTCAGCACTGCTTTTGAGATCTTTCTGTATTGCTATGCTATAAATTTAACACCTTCCTCTTCACTGTTATAAAAGATCTCATATAGCAAATACATTTTTTTTTCATAACATTTGGGCAGTTGCCAGTTCTTCACAGTTGCAATCAATGGTACAGGGGACAATTCTGTGTGTGTTGCCTTGTGTACTGAAGGATTTACCACCTTTTCCTCTAATTCTTGTTTGGAAAATTGTTAAGCCTTCAGGAAAGTTGAAAGAGCATAAAGTGATCATCTGTTTTTACCTAAATTTTCTCATTATTTAATTTTGACTTATCTGCTTTCTCTCTAAATAGACACGTGTGTTTTTAGTTTATTTTTTGTTGAACCTTTTGAAGTTTTAGATTTAACTCTTCGATAGTCCATCAGTGATTTCCTAATAATCACTCTCTCTCTTTTTTTTTGGTACTGGGAATCGAACTTGGTACCTTGTGCTTGTGAGGCAGGCGGCAGAACCCCTGAGCTAGATCCCTAGCCCATAGTCACTCTCTTATATAACCATAGTATACTAATCATATCTAAGAAATTAATAATCCATAGTATCATAT
The DNA here is from genome assembly GCF_012274545.1 of Fukomys damarensis. Lineage (NCBI taxonomy): Eukaryota > Metazoa > Chordata > Mammalia > Rodentia > Bathyergidae > Fukomys > Fukomys damarensis. Next base: position 24,953,520 of record NW_022900943.1, on the reverse strand, counting down.
AATAGCCAATCTAGAATATACATATTTTGTTATTTTTTAAATCCTGTCAAATTTTCTCCAAAGCATCTGAATATTTCCAGCATCAATCCATGAACATTTCAATTTTAGCACATACCCATCAACATTTTATTAGCTGCATTTAAGTTTTGTTAGTCAAATAGAGGAAAATATCCATTTTACATTTGGATTTTAAAAAATAAAATAACCAGAAAAACATGTAATTCAAGTATAACATTTTATCTTCATTTGTCAAAGTAGAAATTAGATCCCAATTTGGATTCCAACATGGTAATAAATTCCACGTTTGTGAGCAATTTGGAGCTGGATACTCATATTTTTATGAAGATTTAGGAAGGAAATTTAGTACAGCTCAGTTCCAAACATAGTTAACTTGGCAATCTGAAAATTTTAAGTGAAGTAATAATAAGTAGTATCATTTTAAAATGGATGCATCATTTAAAATAAAATGGATGACTTTAGTATTAAAGTAGCCAACAGAAAAAGAAGCCCTCACATTGAAAATAAGGAGGAAACAGTCTGTATCCTTGCTGTTCATAACAGTAAAACTGATATGAAAAGCTTATGAACAGCCTTTAGCAAAACCTCTTAGGTTTAAACTTTGACACAATCAATAGACATGGCATGGTCATAACAAAGTGGGAATAGAATATTTAAACTTATGCATAAGCAATAAAAAAACTACTGTGTCCCCATTACATAGAGCTTTACCACTACTAACATCACCCCCTTCCAGGTCATGCCCCCACTGATCTCTCTCTTCCAAGGAGACCCTACCTCCTAGCATCACATTTAGCTACAGTGCTCTCATGATTCAGTCACCTTTTGAAACCCCCACCCCTGTGAGCACATGAGGCTTTGGAGGGACATCTATATATAAACTATAACATGCCACCCTAGGAACCCCCAAAATCAGGTGCATCTCTTCATGAAGAAGTGCATGCAGTTCATCTCTATGAGTTGCCAACGTACCAAGAGTTCCAATATTGCTGAAAAGTCCAAGTCCAAAATCTATCCTGAGACTTAAGACAAACTTTTAGCTGTGAACCCCTGTAAAAATAAAAAAGGAAATTTAACATTGTTGACATACAATGGCACAGTGTAAACATTCCCACTCCAAAAGGGAGATTTGGGGGGATAGAAAGAAGTCAGACCAACAAGGCTGAAATCTAGCAGGCCAAATATTAAATCCTAGTTACATGTCCAGCACCCAGGGCGAGGATGTGTGGTCTGATGAGTGGCCTTGTGGGTGGCCTAGCATCTATAGCATTGCTAGTGAATGCAATCTTCATGACTTCTTTCTTAGGCAGGCTTTGCTCACTGCCTTTGGCTTTCCTCATTTAACTGTTCTGGTTTCTCCAAATTTATGGGGACTCATTGTGCTTCTGCCTCATTCCACAGCTTTGCGCACTGCCCTCTCAGGGGGATACCATCTGGCCTCTCAGGCCTTCTTCAGAAACCTTAGTGGAAGCCTTTCTAAACCCACAATTCTTGCATCCTGCATACCTGTAAAACCAGCACCATGAGGGTGACATCAAGTTCTGCTTCTGATTTCAAAAGTAACAAGCTCCTTTGCATCATAGCTGCAAGGTCCTCTGAGTACCTGCATGGGTAAACAATGTGAATGGAACCCCAGGGGAACCAATTTGCTAGTCAGCTTTTCTCCAGCAATGTGTCCTGGGGCTCTCTTCTCAAAACAAAGTCTTTCACATGTCTTAGCCTGTTAAGGATAGAGTCTTGCTGACTTATCACATTCCTTCAAGGCACCTTTTTTTTTCCCTGTTGAAAAATTCTTGGCTTATTTTTAATGCCAATCATTTAAACAACCAAGCTCTCTTCTGCTCCAACTTTTCCAGCCCTTTCTGGGGAGACTGAAAACCTTTCAAATGGGCCTTTTGCTCTTGTTTCTCTAAAAGAAATAAGCACCACCCTTAGGACAGCCTCGACAATGGGCTGCCTTGAAATTTCCTCTGCTAAATGAATTAGTCTTCTTCCCTTAATTTCAGACTCTTGAAAAGTCTCAGGACATGAGCACAATGTAGACAATTTTTTTGCAGGAGTATAACACACATGGCTTGGAGAACAACTGTCCATGAAGTCTTTGTTCTGAACTGAATCCTCCTGAGCCTGGTCTTTACCACTTGCCTTTTTATCAACAGTCTAGTCTTCTAAGCTCTGATCTGAACTTCTCATCAACCTGGGTTTAGAGTATGCTAGGGCTACTTTTCCAGCCAACATCTCCAAACCTTTCTAAACTGTCTTGTGAACCATTTCCAAAGGCTTCTGAATCACATAGTCAGGTAGAATAGCAATGATTCCATTCTCAGTACCAAAATTTGTGACACAGTTCACTAGCTGGTCAGATCAGATTTAATATTAGGATCCAGTCAAAAGTCAAAGGCCTAGAGCACACTGCAGAGTCTGGCGTGAGTCTGTGTTGGAAAGGTAAAAAGGGTCTGCACTGAAGAGTTAGTGCTGGAAGTCTGAAGGAAGTAGAGACAAATATCCACAGGCAGTGGTAAAGACTTCTTTCTTTCCATTTTTTTTCTGTCCAGGCTACAAGTGTATTGGTTGGTGGCCTCAACATCTGTGTATGTGTGTGGGTGTCCCTCCTTAGTTTGCGGCCTACATTTTAGTCATGTACAGACACATTCAAGACTTAACTAATCTGTTAGGAAGTTCTTACTCTAGTTGTTTTGACAGATAACAATTAACAATCACAGTGTGCAAACATAGAAATAATCAAGATCACCTTCACTTTAACATTGACACTGTCTAGTATGGACTGAACACTAGTCTAAGTGCCTGAAATATTATCCTATTTTCCAGGTGGGCTACATTGGAGCTCACGCTGAGGGATAATGCAAGTATAAGAGTTTATCTTTAGTTGTCAAAGTACAAATTAGATCCCAATCTGGCTTCATAAGTAAGATTGCAGGCTAATGGAACACTTAGAATTGGAACACAGGCAGCCTCTCTTAACCTTCACTATAGTCTCTATTGACCAGATCAGTTTTATTCCTTGCTTTCTCATTGATTACATTGGGAACATAATCTCATGTCACTAGATATTCACATAGATCAATTTATTAGCCATATAATACTTCCATTTATAGAGTGACCATAGCTAAGTTATTTTTGTCTCCTACCGTGTATAATACTATCAGATTGTGTCTGGGTCACTTGCCCCAATGAAACATTAAATATTCCTCTAAGTTGTTGAAGGATATTGATCATTTAAATTTTGTATATAGATCTTTTGCCACATAAGATTTATTTTGATATGCCATACAAGTCTGTTTTATTTAGAAAGTCTTTTTTTTTTTTTTTGGTACTAGGTGTTGAATTCAGGTCCTTGACCTTGCGAGGCAGGCACCAGAACCACTGAGCTAAATCCCCAGCCCCAAGTCTAGTTTATTTATTATTCAGAGAATAATCATTTTTTGTGAGGGGAGATACTTTAAAAAGTATGCTAGAGCTACTTTTCCACCCAGCATCTCCAAACCTTTCTAAACTGTCTTGTGAACCATTTATAGCTTTTACAAGTATATACCATAACAAAAAAAGCAACTAAAAGTAGTGAAAGTCACCATTTGGTATAACATACCACAAGGTTTATGACCAAGTAAAGTTTGTCAGCTTTTAGTTCTCACTAGCAGAGTTCATACCCTTTGCTCTTTGGCCTGTGGTGAAGCAGCACATAATGTCGAGAATGTGGCAAATCAAAGTTGTTCATCTTGTGGCCAAGCAGTGAGATAGACCAGGGTCTCAACCATTCCCTCTAAGGAGACACTCACAGTGATCTGAATACCTCGTAGTTGTCCCTGTGTCTTAAAGGTTCTGCCATCTCCTGCTAGTGCTGTGCTTGGGACCAAGGCTTTACCAAGGGCCTTTGAGGGGAAATTCCAGATCCAAGCTATTGTATCTTACTCCTGTCCTTCAAAGGCTTCTCTGTTCACTTCACAATGAAAAAATTAATTTATCCAAAAAGTCCTCAAAGTTGGAACAGATCCATTATTGCTTAAAACCCCAAGTCTAAAGTCTCTGAAACACAAGGCAAACTCTCCTGTGAGCCCCTATAAAATTTTTTTAAAAACCAATTTACCTATTTCCAATATATGATGGTGAAACAAATATAGGTGAACACTCCTATTAAAAAAGGATGGAATACGGCCATAAGGAGAGGTCAGACCAAAGCAAGACCAAAGCACAGCAGGGCAAACATTAAGCCCTGTGGAGCCACATTCAGCATCCAGTGCACATTGTGGCATGATGTAACCACCAAAAGTTTGGGCAGCTCTGGCCCTGTACACTTGCTGGCAGCAGCCCACATGACCACTCTGTAGGGCTAGCTCTGCTCACTGCCATCGCTTTCCCTGGACAGCATTACATATTTCTAGCACTTGTCTTCCTGGGGTTTGACTTTACTGCCACAGTTTCATATAGTATTCTGTCAGGGACTGGTTGGAAGGACCCTGGGACTGCTTACAGGCACTCTGACTCTGTCTGACCTTCCAGGTTACCCTTTAAAATCTCAGTCAAAGCCTATGATACTAGAACGCTTGTATTTTTCATGTTTGCATAACAGCATCATGTGGACAGTCCCAAAGACTGCTACCAGTGTGAGCTGTGCCTGTTCTACTTGAACCATGGCTGCAGCAGCCTCTGAGAGCCTTGAAGGCTAACACAGAAAAATTAATCTCTAGGGGTTTTTGGGTGTGTAGGGTGCTCCAGGGCTTTATTCTCAAATATTCTCAAAAGTATTTGAAACAAATTTTCATTTCTGTACCTTTAAGAGCTGATGGCTTTGTCTTGCCAATTTCTGAGCTTGCCTTCTGGAATCTTTTCTATTGTCCCATGTGAAGAACTTGGTTTCTTTGTAAATTCTTTAACAACCACCTTCTCTTTCACTGCACATTTATACATGGTGTTTTTTTGGCCAGCCTGTGAATTTTTTCAAAATTTTATGCTCTGCTCTTCTTTGCTTCCCATACTCCATATAAATTTGGCTAAAAACAGTCCATAACATCTGATGCAGCTACATCTCTTCTGGGTATATTCTCAAAAGAGTTAAAGATATCATGCTAGATAGTAATACGTGCATACCTATGTTTATAGCAGTGCAATTCACGATAGCTAAGTTCTGGGACCAGTCTGGATGCCCAGCAACAGAGGACTAGATAAGGAAAATGTAGTATTTAGACATGATGCAGTCTTACTCAGCCAAAACAAAATGGATTCATCGCATTTGTAGGAACAGGGATGGACCTTGAAACTGTCATGTTAAGTCAAATAAATCAGATGCAGAAAATCAAATACTGCCTGATTTCTCTTAAATGAGAAACACAACATACAAATAAATAGTAAAATTAAGCCACACCTTTTACAGATGGGAAAGGGAATTGGGGGGAAAAGTTTTGGTCATTTTTGGTCCCTTCCTCCCTTTACACTTCTTTCCCTTAAGTTCCTTTCCCATATCTATCAGTTCCCCCAAACAAGTGCAATATTGCAAACATCAATTTTTTAAAAAGCAGCGAATACTACTCAAGCCACATCTCGAATGCTACTGTTCCTTTGAAATTTCTTCTGCCACATAAACTAGTCTGTTGCCTTTAAGCTCAGCCTCTCATGAGAAGTAGCCATATTCTTTGCCAGGGTATAACAAGAGTGGCCTCTAGTCCAACTGTGAGTATAATCTTCATTTTCACCCAAAATCTCATCGCCTTGGCCTTCCTATCAGTGGCTGCATCCCTGTCAGCATTCTGTCCTTCTGAGCCTCCACCAGGATCACCTGATTATGTTCCACTTGCAACATTCCAGGCTTTTTCTAGCCTGCTCCTCCCAACATTCCCAGATTCCTCTCATGGATCAACTCCAAAGACTTTCCACATCATCAAGTAGAGGCACAGAGACAACCCCACTTCTTGGTACTGATTTCCTAGACATCCCTCAATCCCTTGAAGGTGTTACTCAAAATTAACCATCACAGATGCTCTTGAATCTTTAGACTTTCCCTTGGAATACACACATATACAGAACTTTTTGGATATCAGAATCCTACTGAAAACTTATTTAAATGTTTTAGTCTTAATCATTCTGGAGTTCATGGTTCTGGGGAAACTGGGACTCAGAGGCGTGTTACCTAGGGGAAAGGGAACTGGGGCTTTGACCTTCCCCACTTGGTTAGAGACGCACACACTAGAATTCCATAGGATTCCATAAATAATGATGGGAATAACTCAGCACTTCCAGATTTGGATTGATTTATAGCTATACACTGGGAAAACTTTTCTTTCTTTCCAAAGATGAAATCACAAGGAGGAATTTTGATGAGAACTCAAGTTAAGTAGGCACAAACTTGCTTGTGGATTTGGGAGGTGGAAGGAGAATTAAAGGGGAGAGAATATTTCATTTACATTGGAGAAATCTCTGAGTTAAATGGTAGGAATGATTCAAGGCTGTATGGTGTTTAGATAAGGAACGGTAAGGAAAGCAGTATTAAATAATTTTTCAGATATTAAGACATTTATTGAGAACCTACTCTTGTAGAAGTGTTTGGGTTCAAAGATGGAAGAGACAGTTACTGATTTAAGGGAATTCAGAGCCTACTGTTCTGGTTCCCTCCAAAAGGGATATTTTCTAAGACTCCCAGTAGATGCCTGAAACTGTGGATAATACTAAACTCTATATACATTGGTGTTTTTTTTTCTTTTTTTGTTTTTTTGGCAGCATAGGTGTTCAGTAACTAAGAAGCAGGTAATATATAAAGTGTGGGTGCACTGGACAGAGGGATAGTTCACATCTTGGCAGGATGGAGTGAGGTGGGACTGGATTTCATCACACTTCTCAGAACAGCATATAATTTAAAAATTAATGATGTCTGGAATTTTGCACTTACTATTTTTGGAGTAAAGTTGATTCTGAGTATCCGAAATAATGAGAAGCAAAATCTTAGGTAAGGGAGACTACCGTGGTGAGAAGAGTTTGCATATATGACAATTGTAAAAATAATGGTACATAAAGACATGGTAGAGAATGGGAGAAGAGAGAAAGCCTGTCTTTCTGTGAACTCGGGATTTGTGAAAGCAATGCTCAGTCAGGGAGAGGATGGGTTGAATGAGTTCACCTAGGAATCAGCAGGACACTTGGATGGGGCTCTCCTTTCAGTTGCAGGTGTCTGGTATTTTGTTCCACCAATGAAGAAGCTGACCAATATAACAGTGCATTTTACTTTTAAAGACCTGCAAAATTAGAATTCCCTAGTTTTTATTCTTAACCTAATCTCATGTTTAATGGCACTAGTAGCAGCTCTTGTTTAACAAGTATTTATTTTCATTTGAAGTGATCTTAGGGGACCGGGGATTTAGCTCCATGGTTCCGGCACCTGCCTGGCAAGCAAAAGAACCCAAGTTTGATCCCCGGTACCAAGAAAACCCCCAAAGCAAAAAAATAAAAATAAAAACAGACTGAAGTGATCTTAGGGGTGAGGGAGACAGGAAAGTGAATCAAATGCTATCTTAAGTGGTGTTACATTGTAAGTGTTACCTCATCTCCTGCTGGTCCTAACGAAGGCTTAAGGATTTTAAGTTGATTGTTTTTATAGCTTTACTCTTTCCTTATTATCCTTTCTTTTCTGTTCCCCCTTTTCATTTTTTAATATAAACAAAATCATACTTTTGGACAGTGGTAATGATTATGCAAGAGCAAGATCTGATTGTCGGCTCCTCCTTGTGTTAATCATTCCTGTGTTACAACACTCTGCCTATTCTTTTTTTTTTTTTTTTTTGTCTCTCTCTCTCATTGAGTTTATTGGTGCATTTTAGGTATACAGTACAGTTATATTCATTATTGGGATCGTGTACCTTTACATGACAGATCTTGGGTCTCATTTTTTCCCCTTATCCCTGCCCTCCCTTCACCCCCTCTTCCCTTTCCTATTTACAAATACTTCATTTCCATTTTTTCATTTTCTCATATTTTTTTCTTTTCCCTTAATTACCTTTCCCCTACCCTTCCCACTTCCCCTACACCTTTAGCCCTTTTCTTCCCATTTCACAGTCAGTTATCTCACTAGGATCTTATGTACTATTACAGTTTATTCACACCAGGGAAACTATTCAGTATTCCCACATGTGACTTACTTATTGCACTTAGGAGTATATCCTCAATATGTATCCATTTTCCTATGAATGAATCTAATTTCTCATTCTTTATGGCTGAGTAGTATTCCATTTTATAGAAGAAGCACATCTTCTTTATCCAGTCTCCAACTGATGGGCAAATGGGCTATTTCCAAGTTTTAGCTATTACAAACTGTGCTTCTCTAAACATAGGTGTGCATATATCACTATGATATGATTCTTTTAATTCTTTTGGAAAGATACCCAGCAGAGGGATGACTGGGTCAAATGGAACCTCTAAACCTAGTTCTTTGAGGTATCTCCATATTGATTTCCATAGTGGTTGCACTAATCTGCACTCCCACCAACAATGGAGAAGGGTTCTGTTCTCCCCACAACCCCGCCAACATTTGTGATTGTTTGATTTCTTGATAGCAGCCATTCTTTGTGGGGTGAGGTGGAATCTCAGTGTTGTTTTCATCTGCATCTCTCAAATAACCAGTGGTGTGGAACATTTTTTATATGTTTACTTGCTTCTTTTACTTCTTTGATAAATGTCTGTTCACTTCAGATGCCCATTTTTGAATTGGGTCTTTATTTTTGGGGGGCTGGTCTTTTATAATTCTGTATATATTCTAGATAAGAGCCCTTTGTCTGAGGAGCAGCTGGTAAAATTTTTTTCCCACTTTGTAGGTTGTCTTTTGGTTCTGTTGATGGATTCTTTTGCAGTGCAGAAGCTTTTTAATAAGATGAGATCCCAGTTGTTGATTCTTTCTGCTAGTTCCCGTGCTACTGAGGATTTGTTCATAAAGTCTTTTTCTATGCCAATGTCTTCAAGAGTTGTGCCTAACTAATCTTCCAGCAAATTTAGTGGCTCTTTTTTAATATTTAGATCTTTAGTCCACTTGGATTTTAATTTAGTGCATGGTGAAAGATAAGGCTCTAGTTTTAACCTTTGGCAGGTTGAAATCCAGTTTTTCCAACACCATTTAGTAAAGAGGCTATCTTTCCTCCAGTGAGGATGGTCAGCTCCTTTGTCAAAGATGAGGTAGCTGAGTATGCCTGGAGTTGTTTTTGTATCTTCCAGTCTGTTCCACTGATCCTCAGGTCTGTTTATTTGCCAGTATCATGCTGTTTTTATCACAATGGCTTTGTAGTATAGTTTCAAATTGGGAATTGTTATACCCGCTGCTATGAGTCTGTTGCCTAGGATAGCTTTTGCTATTCTAGGTCTCTTCTGATTCCAAATGAATTTTTGGCTTATTTTTTTCTAGTTCTGTGAAATATAGTGTTGGGATTTCAATTGGCATTGCATTGAATCTGTATAGGAGTTTTGGTAGTATGGCCATTTTCACTATATTGATTCTTTCTACCCAGGAGTGGGGGATATATTTCCATTTTCTTATATCCTCTTCAATCTTTTTTCAGAGTGCTGTAGTTTTCAGTGTAGAGGTCTTTTGCTTCTTTCATTAGAATGATTCCTGGACACTTCATTTTTTTGGATGCTATTGTGAAAGGAATTGTTTCCCTAATTTATCTCTCAGTGTGTCTGTTATTTGTGTACAAGAAGGCTATTGATTTTTGAGTGTTGACTTTGTATCCAGCTACTCTGCTGAAAGTGTCAATTAAGTCAAGAAGTCTTTTGGTGGAGTTTTTTGGGTCTTCAATGTAGAGTATCATATCGTCAGCAAATAATGAGAGTTTAACTTCTTCCTGTCCTTTCTTTCTCTGCCTATTCTTCCTGGGGCTTGGGTTTATGTCTCACCACTGCCCTGGGGTTATGATTTATAGGTAATTTTTCAGTAAAAGACAGGGGAAGTCTTCATCTTCAAATACAGCAATGAACTGTGAGAGAGTCTAAAACCATTAATGTACACGTTTACCATTTCCTTGTATTTGAAAATAAAATATGAGTTAGTCTCAAGAGGAAAGTGATCCCATAATCCTCCTTTCAAGACAAATGAGTTGTACTAATATTTCAGCTGTAAGTCAAGAACTTATTTGGGTAAGTTTTTCTCTAGCCTTTGTATAGTTTATTAATTTTCAAGGAAAGATAATTGATGTTCAGGGAATTTTCCAAAATAGTTTTGTCACTACCAAGCATTTGATTCTTGGGAATCTGCATATTTTATTGCTGTTGCAGAGCCTTACACAAATGAGTGATGAGCAAAGAATGAAGTGCATCAGTTGTGTAACTCTTTACAGAAGGGTCACTTACAATTGGGAGTCACAAATCTCTGGGTTGTGTGACTACATGCAAGAGATGAATATAAATCAATACCAAGTATTTCCTGAAAGAAAGTCGTTAATACTGAGCTAAATGTCTATATTGAATTTTAAAAAGTATACCACATTTATAACAAATTATAGAAATTTGATTGTATCACTAAATAGCTCAAATTAATTTAGAAAAAAAAACTAGCCTTGTAATGTTATTGCATTTGAACTCTGAAATTCATTTATGGCAAATATGAGAAGGACATTGGTTTTGATACTTTGAATTAGAAGAACAATTATTCAAGAATTCTTTGTGATTAAAAATTGTTAGCTGGGTGTGGTGGCACAGGCCTGTAATCCCAGCACTCTGGGAGGCTGTGGTAGGAGGATTGTGTGTTTTTGTCCACTGGACATTTTAGCAACTTAGTGAGACTCTGTCTCAAAATAAAAATATAATAAAAGGCTAAGGATGCAGTGTGAAGGACCTGTGTTCAATCCCCAGTAAAATCCTCTTCCACACACTCATACCAAAAAGTGTTATTGTAGAATAACTTCTGGCTATTCCTGCTTAAAGAACTAGTCTATAGTCAAGCTTGGACTTGGGAATATATTCTTGCTCCAAAGAGACCTATAAATACAGAAAATAGGAAGATATCCATGCAGATGTCTCTCAGGTTCAGTGAGGGTCTATTTTAAAGACTCCTCCAGGATACCAAAACCTGTGACACCCAAGTCTTTTTTAAACGTCAAACGATGCAGTATTTACATATAAACCATACACATTCTCCTGTATACTTTAAATCATTTCTAGATTACTGTAATACCTAGTGTCATGCACATGTTATGCAAAGTGTTGCTATATTGTATCGTTCAGAGAATAATGACAATGGGAAAAGTCTGCACATGTTCGGAGCAGATGCAGTTTTTAAAAGTATTTTCCATCCACGGTTGTTTGAGTCCCCAAATGTGAAAACCATACATATGGAGGGCTGACTATGCTAGGAATCATTTCTACTCTGACTTAGTAAATTAATTTTGCAGAATAATAAATCAAGATATTAAATATAATGCAGCATCTTTTGAATTTATTCCATTGTTTTATTGTTTTTCTTTTAACCTTAAATTATCTGTCAATCTTCATCACTTAATTTTTTCTTTTAACTTTCCTTTTTTTGTTTGAAAAAATATCCCAAGTTGGAACCTAACCTGGGCAATTTAGCAACTTAGTGGCATCTTGTCTTAAAAAAAACAAAAAGTCTGGGAATGTAGCTCAGTGTTCAGTCAGGCCCTGGATTGAATCACCAGTAACACACACACACACACACACACACACACACCAGTCACTCACTCACAGAGAATATTATCCTTTTTAGTGAAGAGAATGGCCACAAACCCTTTTTTTTCAATTGTTTCCGGTTCAGTGTCACCCAGGATATTGCTGCTTCTCCTTCTGTGGTTAAAATAGCGCCTCCTATGTGTGTAAGAACAGAAGCCAGCGAAGGGGCCATGGCTGTCATGCGGACACGGAGGCAGGAAGAATTGAATAACTGAGTCTTATTGGCACCTGTAAAATATTTTCCTCCTGGAAATTGAAAAACAGCTCCTGCAGAGATATTGTATTCATGCAGAAATGAAATTGGAACTTGGTAGAAAAATCTGTGTGTTAAACTGGATGTGATGTAAAAGCTTGAATCCAGGTAGGTTCTGTTTCAAGGGAGTCCTTTCAGAAGAGCCTTAGGGCAGTGTTTCCCATCCAGCCCAGGCCTGAGTGCATCAAAAACCCCTGGAGTTAACACACACGTGCACACACACACACACACACACACACACACACATCCTAGAAAGACTGTGAAAATTAGTCGGAAGGAGAGGCCAAAAGTCCTCTCCATTGGATTCTGCTTTGGGCTTGGGTTAAAATCATGTGGAATTTCCCCCGCATTAGCCAGGTTTTCCGGCAGACAGGTACCTTTAGAGAGACAAGCACCTGGATGGTAGCACACACAGCTGCAGAAACTCTTGCTGAGTGGGTAGTTGCCGCCCAGTCACCCAAGGTTAGCAGCTGCTGTCAAGGTCAGCCTGAGTTGGGGGGGTCAAGCAGAAAAAGTCACCACACTGTTCTTTGGGCAGGCCTCTCTGCAGCCAAGAACTGCTCTTGCTTAAAGATTATAGGAGGAATTTTCTTAATTCTTCTGTCTCTGCTTCAAGAAACTCTTGAGCCTCCAGTTACCAGCTGGGTTCTTGAGTGTCTTCATCAGATAGGGTAAATATCTTTGTGGCCGAGGTGGACTTTGTATGTTCAGTAGCTCCTCTGTCCTGCCCAGACAAACCCATTTCCTTATTGCTTTCATGAGTATTTATTATTCCCCTGCTCTGTGGTGTTTTAGGATCCAAAGCTATAGGGAATAAGAAAAATAAGGTCCATGTCCATAGGCCATACCCCATCCCCCCATTACCTCTTGATCACATGATTTAGACCACATCACCTGAATCCAGAATTGTGTCCTCATTTTTGTTTTGAGTTACATTTGTTTCTGTTCAATTGTCTCCTGTAATACTGAGCTAAAGACTGGCTGGCTCCTCACTGTGGTTTCAGGAAACATCGCAGGCAGCGATCTCTGCCCAGCTCAGAAGTCCCATCAGGCTTTCAGGCAGGTTGTCAGGAATTTCTAAGTTTTGGGGAAACTAGAACAATTGGCTTTTGCTCTGATGTCCTTGGGCTATCACTTGGAGGGGATTTATTTTTGCTGCGGTCTCTGTGTCTTCCTGGCTCCTAAAAGCAACTTTTTGTATCTCCTGTGATCTTTCCTGTGTGCTGAAAATGAAGTTGAAACTTTAACCTCTTACTGCTTTCTCAAATCCCAGAAGGTTTCGTATTTTAGCATGAAGACATTTTGTTGGTTCTTTTCCAGTTATAAGAGTTTCAACTCTCAGTTATTTTGTATCTGGGTTGAGATTCATGGGTAGAATTTCAGAAGCCTCTAGAGAGAAGCCTGGGGGGTGGAGAAAATCTTTAAGGAGAAAAGGGAAAAGGGCCAGTTTCACATAAAGAGAACAATTATTTGTGCTTGCTGAAATGTGGTCCCCAGATAACTAGAGATTGTAAGATTTTTAATTAGAATATTGAAGTTTTAGTTGCTATACTTAATTTGATTAATCATAAAAGCATTGCTCCTTTTTCATTTATGAGAGTCATGTTTCCTTTCATAGCAGACTTTTTAAATGAAGTACAAAGCTAAATAATAAAAATGTGTCTAAATAAAAGATAACACTAAATATTAAATCATACACGTGGCATAGAGATGACAGAAATCACAGTGTTGGTACATACATGATCAGTGCTTGATAAACATAATTAAGTGGAAAGCCCAGAGCAAGTGTCTTGTAGGAAAGCTCCCATCCCTACAAGGTCAGAGGCACACTCCACCCACAGCAGGCCGGAAGCTGGGGGAGGTAAGCTTTACTTTAAAATAGAACACGAATTATGTATGCCAAACATTGCAGAGTAGCAATAGCAAGCTTTGTGGGTTCCATAAACAGTAACTGAGTGCCTACCATTGAAAAGAAATAAGTCATATTTTGAGGGACTCAGACTTGGGAGACAAAACATCCAGGACAACTCTTTCCTGCCAAGAAGCTCCGGAGAATGTGGGAGGCTTGGATGAAAGAAGTTTCATCCCCTGCTGAGAGGTCAGAGTGCAGAAAGGCAGAGAAAAGAACACGAGGTACTCTGGTGAGTGCATTACTAGCCTAGAGCCTTGCCCAAAAGTCATCCACTGATTTTTATTACACAAGACAGCCACACTGGGAGGATAATAAGCAAACAGTGGACTCTGAATGAAAAGAGCTTAGAAGCACAGCGATCCCTCGCATAAGGACAGATGTGTGTTCTGAGAAATGCGTTGTTAGGCAGTTTTGTGGTTGTGCAAGCCTCAGAGAGTACACAACCCAGAGGACAGAGCCTGCTGCATTCCTCAGCAGTGTGGTACAGCCTGCTCCTCGGCTCAAACCCACCCGGCTATGCTGAATGAATGTAGCTAAGCAGGAAAGGTACAGTAAAAATTCCAGGTGGTAGGAATTTTTCAGCTCCATTTACAATCTTATGAGACCACCACAATGTATGTGTCCTTCATTGACTGAAATGTCATTGAGCAGCATGCGATCCTTAGGGACCGTAACCTTTGGGTTTTCTTTGTTATTGGATTTTATTTCAAAGATGAAAACAGTGAAACAAAATGTAAATGGAAACAAGCCATTCTTCTCCTTATTTATATTCAGGAGTGAATCTAGAAAGACAATAGCAATTTTATTCCTTCCCTACGCCTCTGTTGTTCCTCCTTGGGTCCAGGGTGGAGCCTTTTTTCGTTGTGTCCACCCTGACCTATCACATCTGCAGTGCATGCTTAGGCAACCTGACACCGAAATTCACCTTCTCTTCCAATGCTTCCCCCTCCCTGGGAACCAGAAAGCTGCTCTGGGCTGAAGGCTCCTTCTCTTTGGTATTTGTAGTTGTTGAGACTTCAGAGCCCCCTCAATGCCACCATGTTTATTTTGGGGTGCAGCTATGAGAAGGTCCGCACAGACAGACAAGAAGCAAAGTACCGTGTACCCAGCAGGTGGCAAGCCTATGGCAAGTGTACCGCTGCAGGCAGGCACAGTCCTCTGCTGCACACGAGCCAAGCTGCCCACCGACCTGAGGGGCTGCATGTGCTGCTCTCAAATTAGTGAAGTATGAGCCAAGATCTGACAAACTATTAGCGTGCATACAGCAGCAAAGACCATGTTAATTGTATACAAGCACGCCAAATACAAACTTTTACCTTTCAGTAAAAAGCTGTTCACATCATCGAAAGCTCTGTTATTGTAGTTTTGTTTTTTAAGACAAAAGCTGTTAATGGATGAGTTTTTTTTTTTTCCATGCTAAAACGTCAGTATTCAGGTTTAATTGCAGTGTTGGCACTTTTTGATAAGTAAGTGGGTTTTGGGTTGTAGTTTGGGTGCTTGGTCTATAAAAGTTTCACTATCACTGACCTAGGGTATAAAAGCTAAGTCACCCAATCCTCAGAATCACCCAATTAAAAGCACCAATGATTTTCATTGTAAAAATGATATTCTTCACATTTTTCTTTTACTTTCCTTGAGTAAATGAATAGTTGTATGCACAATGTCCACATGTTGAGTTTCTGCTTAAAACAGGTAAAAGATCTGCTCAGATCCTTAGCTTGAGTTTTCCTGGTATCTGTGGTCCTCGTCACAGCTGTCATAGAAAGAATGATGCTGTCACACGACTCCCGTTCCCCTCGCTTGACCTCATCTGCTGCTGGAGCCTCTCTTTAGAGCACAGTTCTGCAAGCTGAAAGACAAAGTCCCATGTTCTACGATTCAGTTCAGATAGGAGAGGTGTACTGGCCATTTACGTGGGGAAATACCCACGGTGAAACTAGTGTGTGGTGTTATCAGGGAAAACGTGTGTGCCGGCATAGACCAGGATAAGACCCAGGCCAAAACGCTCCTAAGACAAGGGACCTTGAGCCACCTGTTTCATCTTTCTGATTTTCCCTTCTGGAACAAGAAAATACTAATTGGATTGTAGGGAGGCTTGTGTGACAGCAAAAGGACCTCCCTTCTCTTTGTTTTGCTGACCCCAACCCTTAGTGGTGGGGTCTCTGGCAGTCTCTCTTTGCTGCCTTGGATCTGCCCTTTTGTTGCCCCACATTTATTTTTATTCTATGAACAATTTGCAATTTGAAGCCAAAGAATATCTGAAAGTATTGTATTTATTGAATACCTTTGTATGTTTTATTAATCTTAAACTAGCTCCTAACATCTTCTTTTTGACAATATCTATCAGCAGAAACTACTGGCTTTTACAAAACATCTGTATGTTTGGTGCTGGTGGTAGGGTTGGCTTTACTGGCTCCTAATACTAAAATGTCCCCTATCTTCACATACAATGTTGGGCTCAGTCTTGAATGATTTTTCTAGTTTCAGAGCTGAAGTGGCAGCTTTTCTCGAGTTAGGTATACAATCTCTGCATTCATGTCAGCTCCTTTGTGTGTAAAATGTTCAGTTGGGGTAATTTAGCACTGGCTGGAGCTCAGCATTTCTGGGAATAAAGGGCGGCAGCATCCTAGGTAGAGGGATGCGTCCAGGGACCCCCTGGATGTGTGGGTAGCAGAGATCTAATCTGACCTGAGACTTTGGACCAAGCACTGACAGTACAGTGGAGGGGAACAAGAGAGCTCCTCTACGCACTCTTTGGCTGGATCTAGAAACCCAGTCTGTACAAGAGCTGATTCACAAAGCAAAACATGAACTTCATTTTACATGGGTATGGGGATCTTCGCAAGAAAGCG
Organism: Fukomys damarensis; assembly: GCF_012274545.1. NCBI lineage: Eukaryota > Metazoa > Chordata > Mammalia > Rodentia > Bathyergidae > Fukomys > Fukomys damarensis. The sequence goes on along the minus strand of NW_022900943.1, from coordinate 24,936,812 downwards.
AAGTCTGAAGAAATAACCAAACCACGGTACTTTTATACTTTTTGGACAAAGAACAATAAATGTGTGAAGGAAGGACAGGACAAATGAATCTCTGGCCAGGATAATAAATTCTAGGGATGTTACTAGGAGATATACGGGGAATGGGGTATAGAAGCTAGTTGAAGATAAGGGTTACCTCAGATCTGTTCGTTCAGGTCCTTACAGTTTCTGTTCATCGAGGCTATTTTCAACCTTGAAATGGGAAGACCATCCCTCCTCAAGCAATCTGTATGGTTTGCTGCACGGCAGTCAAGTTGAATGACCCTTTCTGAAGTTATGGCTCCTCGCGCACTTTAGGATGGAAGTAGTGGATATAGCACTTTCAGCATATCGCCCCTTAACTTGCCCAGCAGGGTCTTCTCAGAGATCCTCCTGTTGTAGCCACGAGTCATCAGAAAATGGTGGACAATCACAGTCATCCTTGCACAGTTCATTGCTCATTTTTCTGAGGTTGCTATAAGACCCATGGAGGGAAAACTGTGACACTGGATGTTTGTTCTATGCATCTCTTCACTGAACAATTCTTTGGGTGATGCCTACGTAATAGGTATCTTGTTCTTGGTACCCAAATTGAGTGCCTTTCCAGTATCACCTTCACTGAGAGATCAGTCTGCAACAAGGGCCTAGGTGGTGCGCTGCCTACCCAGCTCTGTGAGACACTGGAGAGAGGGGCAAGCCTGCCCAGGAGGGATGCAGAGGAGGCAGATTCTCTGCCAGGATTGTGGCCATGGTGATAGCCTTGAAAACTGAGGCATCAGTGGCCTGGCTTCTAGCCCCAGCTCTGCGTGTGTAACGCCTACCCAGCTCTGTGAGACACTGGAGAGAGGGGGCAAGCCTGCCCAGGAGGGATGCAGAGGAGGCAGATTCTCTGCCAGGATTGTGGCCGTGGTGATAGCCTTGAAAACTGAGGCATCAGTGGCCTGGCTTCTAGCCCCAGCTCTGCGTGTGTACCCTGTCCGGCTTTCTCTAACTCATGGCTAGTGTCCTCATCTTGAGCCAGGAAGACAGCACCTCCTCTCTCATGTCTAGAGGTTGAAGTGAGGCAACACTGATCCTGTTTGAGAGATTTTCCCTCAGGCCCCAGCAGTGTGCGCCTACAAGATGGTGAGCAGGCCTATGAACTTCAGATGTGTCCCTATTCGACCAATGCAGAAAAATCCTGTCACATCATTACTGGGACTTTCTTCTCTGACGATAGAGCCTGTTGTTAGAGTTTCACTGACTAAATCCCAGGTCTTTCCCTTACTGCCTGTGTGAATTTGCAGAGATCATGCAACCAATCTGAATTGCAAGTTTGTCATCTGTAAAATGAGGATAATAGTACATCATCAGGTGACTCTGAGATAGTTTGTCCTGAGTAAGCGGGTGCCTGCTTGGAATCCTAGTGACTTGGGGAGGTTGAGTGAGGCGGAAGGATGGCAGGTTCAGGCCAGCTTGGGCAACTTATCAAGACCCTGTGTCACCATAAAAGATAAGTAATAAATTTAAAGCAAAGGCTGAGGATATAGCTCAGCGGAAGAATGCTCCTGGGTTCAAAACCCAGAGAAGAGAACATGAATGAATGAATGAATCTGGATAGAATGCCTGGCACACACACTGAAAGAATTCTTTATTACTACTGTCTTGTATTTTAAAATACTAGTATATGGGCCGGGGATTTAGTTTAGTGGTTCCACCACCTACCTTGCAAGTTCAAAGACCCGAGTTCAATTCCTGGTACCAAAAAATAAATAAATAAAATAAAATACTAGTATATTATTTAGGTTCAAAAAGGAAGGAATTTCTGACATACTGTAACACGGATGAATCTTGAGGATGTTTTGTTAAATGAAATAAGCCAGACACCAAAGGGCAGGTACTGCATGAGTCCACCTATCTGAAGTCTCAAGAGTAGTCGGATTTACAGAACCAGAAAGAGCAGTGGTTGCCAGGGGCTGGGGGTGGAAGAGGAATGGGGAGTGTAGTGTTACAGGGTTTCAGTTTTCCAAAGTGAAAAGAGTTCTGAAGATTAGTTGTACAACATCAGTGTACTTAACTGAATTGTACATTTAAAAATAGTTATGGTAAATATCAGTTATGTGTATTTTATAATAATTTTAAAAATACTCATTAAGCATGTACCCAGTTTCAGGTAACAGACCAGGTGCAAAGAGAGTCGGTGTGTGTGAAAGAAACACGACTCTTGTCTCCCCGGTGCAATTCAGTCGGCGGCAGTGAGGGCAGTGGGCAGCTGAGATGAGGCCCTCAAAGAGGAGCGCATAGCACCCTGGGTACAGGGACTGACCTGGTGAGGCCAGGCAGGGCCAGGAGCCACACTGAGCAGGAGAAGAGCAGCCACTCTGGGAGGGGCCCTGCACGTGTGGAGTGCAAATTGGAGAGGCCACTGTGGCCGGGGTACAGAGGGGACGGAAAGGGTGGGGTGAGAAAGTTCGGTCAAGCCCGCGGGGTCCAGGCTGCAGGCCGTCGAATTGGTCCTACCTTGATATTTGCTGGGCCTCACATTGCATAAGTTTAAGTCCTGACAGGTCACAATCAGGCTAGCATCCCGCTATCATCATGTTCCATCCTCCTACCTTGAAAATATTTCTCTGTAAGTAAAATGTCAAAGAAAGGTTCGTGTGCAACCATCGTTTTCATATCACTGAGAGTCAACAAAGAATCGAAGAGGATTGACTGTGACTCTAATGGTACACAGCGTTCTGTTGGTTCAAGAAGTGGATGAGTAAAAAATTCTTATAGTTAATACATCATTTCTTATAACATTTTTTGCCTTTATTGTAGCAAAATCACTGATTATGTGCTAGTTAAAATTTTCACACAATTTGTGTCCTTTGACAAATACTGTTAGACAACTTTTTGTAACAGTTCATTGGAATATGATTCATCTACTATAAACGTATCTATTTAAAGTGTATAGCTTGAGTCATTCTAGTTCTGAAATGGTTTCCTCTTTCTTTCACTTGAAGGAACTTGCCCTGTTGATGCCATATCAACTTGAACTCTTAGTAAAATCTTAAAGCAATACTTAGACCTGGAAATGAATCATTAATAGAACCCACGCTCAAGCGATGTAATGAGACCTCATGATTAATAACATTTCTCACAGAAAATATTAGAAAATTGTTCCATTGGGTTATGTCAATCTCTCTATTTACAGCATATTGCAACTTTTGTGATCTTCTCAGCAATCTCTCAATCTGATAAATGTGGAGTCTGGGCAGCATGTTTTTTACATATTGTGTTGGTCTGGACATCTACACACGGGTAGGAGCAGTGGGAATGGTTTAATACTGCATCCTGCCCTTCAGCTGCCATGGGCAGTGTTGTGCATGTTGGGGGGCTCCTGATCTATGAATTGGAACGCGAAAAGAAGCATTGTAAACACACTTAGCCCAGCAGGGCAACTGTGCTTCACTGCCTGAGGTCAAGTGTATCCTCGCATCTGCAAGGCATGCACTGGCAAGATGATTGGCCTTTTTCTCTTCTGCGGGCGTTTCTGCTGCTCAAATCCTCCCTGTACGCTAGAGCAGCCACTGCCCTACCAATGTCAGTGTTAGCAGCCACAAAGCCCTCAACAGTGCAGGGAATTCAGACAGAGCTGTCTGTTGTTTCAAGGACTTGGGGCAAGGACCATGGGGAGGCATTTCGTTCTGCTTTAAGCTCACACTCCTGGAGCATTTGGAGGGCCCTTGCCACATCTGCCCCGTCAGCTGTTCATCGTGGTATACACTAATACTGCCAGGAAGTCCTTGCTTTCTAACATGTGTTTGAAGTCTGCTGACAGGGCTTTTTGTTTTATAGGAACTGGTGAAAGTGGCAAGAGCACCTTCATCAAGCAAATGAGAATTATCCATGGGTCTGGATACAGCGATGAAGACAGAAAGGGGTTCGCGAAGCTGGTTTACCAAAACATATTCACAGCCATGCAAGCCATGATCAGAGCAATGGGCACCCTAAGGATTCAGTATGTGTGTGAGCAGAATAAGGTAAAGTGTGCAGAGCATCGGCTCTACTTGTGAACGCGTGCCTTTGTAGTCTAGCCAGTGAATGTCTTGGAACAAAAAGATGTAGGGTGCTTTTGGTCAGACGCTGGGAGAGGTGCCTGAGCCCCAACTATGGACTGCAGATTCGTGAGAGGAGTGCGGTGGGTTTAGTTGGCTCTGTGATTTTGTTTCTGTAGGAAACAGAGTTGGTAGTGTGACACCACACAGTGTGCATGGGAACTTACTGAGGTTGCTTGTTTCAGGCAATGGAAAAGGAAGACATACACATTTTTCTCTTTCAGCCTAGAGACAGTTTATTTCTTCAGTGAAGCAATGGAGATGTTGGGCTTATAGTGGCCAGGTTTTCAAGAATTCCCAGTCTAAGGAAATATTTTCACTAATGTCTTCAGACTGCTTGGAGAATTCAATAAGGTTTGTTTGTTTGTGTTGGGTGCCCGCCCTTCCTGGGAACTAAGCAGTAGTTTATGGGAGCAGGGCTGCAGTTCCCGCTAGCAAAGTGCTCTCAAGAAGTGATGGTGTCAAGCTGGCATTTGCTTTCCTGTTGCCACTGGTTATTAAAAATACAAACCTATTTAAGGCCAGAGGAAAACAATGAAAGGGGAGAGTGGGAGGGCAAAGCAAATGAAATTTCACATGGTTATATTGGAATACAAATCCCCAGGAAAATAATACTGCATCTGAGAGCATCAGGAATCTAAATTAGAACTTTGAGTTTATTTAAAAGAATTGACACGAAGTTACGCTGTGACGTGATGAGGAGGACGATTCTGTGTCTCTCCTGGACCTGATTAAACAAATTTAGCTACGAAATGCCAGTGTTGCGTAGACTTCAGTGTGGACAACTTCATCATGAACTTGTGGCTCCTGAACTCACGTGTATTTAGACAAAGGGCCTCAAAGCAATCAAATGTTTAATTTTTGTTCCTTGGTGATGGGCTTATTGGAAAAAACGGTGTGTGAAATGTTTTAGACATACCTTTTTGTCCTTTGCAACTTCTTGTCTTTTTTTTTTTTTTTTTTTTTTTTTTTT
>NW_022900943.1:24924337-24931666 GCF_012274545.1 Fukomys damarensis | reverse complement strand
TTTTTGGTACCGGGGATTGAACTCGGGTCCTTGCATTGCGAGGCAGGCCACTGAACCGCTGAGCTAAATCCCCGGCCCTGCAACTTCTTGTCTTTACCATCGTTTCCTTGCAATCTCAAAGTCATGTGCTGGGAAGCCTCTTGCCTGTAGTTTCAACCTTCAGCAGAGTTAAGGACATGGAGGATGAATGAGCACACAGTGCATCTGGTACCAGATAACGTGAAAGGTGCACACTGAGCTACTGGGAGATTCCGTAAGTGACTGTGATGACTTCTTTATCCATTGCTTTTGAGTACACGCATTATCCTTTTAAAAGGATACAATTACTCACCTGATAAGACAGATTCTAGAAGTTAGCTTTCTGTGCGTGTTTCAGATTATCAGTAAGAAAGCACAGCAGGAACATTCTTCTAGTGCTTTCAGTTCATCTGTTTGACCCTGTCGTTAGATGTATTTTGTTTACGGTCTCAGTGAGGTGACTGGGTGCAGCCAAGGTTGGATTTGGAAACAGAACTAAACAGGACAAAGCTCCAGTGGAAGCCATTTCTGCTTGCCCTGGAATTTGTGTTTGTAAAACCTAATCAGGTTTAGTAATCACGGCCTCTGGGTTTCTGTTTTGTTTTGCTTTTCTTCACAGCCTTCTAGAAGCACTTCTGGGTTTATATTTTAAACACAAATATGTGTGGTTTGACATTCCACCACTTTCTCTTTTTCTTGTGGTCCTAGTGCTTTCATATGAGCCATCTCCAATTGTACAGAGATCTGCATTCGAATCCTAGGCTACCTATTACAAAGTGCCTCCAACTTGAGGGCTTGACACACAGTCTTATTTTCATACCAAGCTAGTTGCCAACACTCAAAAATCAAGGTTGATTGGTTCCAACCAAAGGTCCTTAGGGAATCTGTTCCCTGCTTCTCCCTTAGATTCTGGAGGTTGGTAGAAATTTTGCTGGCTTGAAGATGTGTCACGCCAGTCTCTGCCCCTGTTTTTACAAAGCATTTTCCCCTGTGTATGTCTGTGTTTACCTGGTGCTGTCTTCTTGGTGTCAAATTCAAATTTCCTTTTTCGATAGGGACACGAGTCATTAGACTGGCGTCCACATTTATCCAGGATGACCTCATCTTACCTCGATTACATGTACAAAGACCCTGTTTCCAAATAAGATTGCTGTCTGAAGTTCCAGGTGGGGCTTGAATTTTGGGAACAACACTGTTCAACCCAGTACGTTTGTCCTCTTGCTCCCTGAGATTCATATCCAAATACATTCACTCCATCTCAACATCCCTGAAAGCCTGAGTCCATTCCAGCACCAACTCTAAGTCCCAAATCTAATCTAAATATCAACTCAGAAAGTCTCAGTAGTCTAAGTCATGTATGGCTATGAGCCATACTGGGCAGGATTCTTCTCTGTCCACTACCTGTGAAAGTAGGAAACCAGTCAACTGTTCCTCCCTTTTGTTCTCCATCTGCCACATCTGGCTCGATCTCAATGCATTCTTCCCTTTCACTTGAGATGTTTAGATTCCTACTCCATAAATTTCCTCTTATCCTTCAGACAGATGCCTGTGGTGAACTATGTACTGGAATGGCTTATGGAAAAGCAGACAATTGAGAAAAAAAGTACTGGATTGGCTTTCAAAAATCTGCTTATAGCTCCCTGAAGAAATCAACAAAATTTTCTGTATGCAGTCAGAGATTAAATGTTTTTGGCTTTATGGGCTATTTGGTCTCTGTCTCAACTAGTCAGCTCTGCCTTTGTAGCATAGAAAGCAACCTAGGTTTCACAAATGAACGTGGGTCACCTACGGACTCCATTTAAAGCATACTAGAAGTATTTCTAACTCAGGGGCCATATAAAAATCTACTCAGGCCATAAGTGGATTGGTCTTTGTGCTGTAGACTGCCAACCCTGGCCTAGGGGAAGCTGTTTTTGCTTTTTCTCATCTGTTAAACATAGCTACCATGTGCTGCAAGTCCTTCAAAGAGCAAAAGGAATTGCTTTATATACTAGATGGCACCTAAAAAAGATAAAGTTATTATTGGGCAAGTTCACAAACTAAAAGTGAGCTCAGTGTTTCCTCTGTGACTTGTTTAGGTCATTTACATCTGTCCCTTCTGTAGTGTTTCTTACAATTTCTTATTAATTTAACCATTACCTCTACAGGGTCATCCTCACTACAAATATGAAACTTCAACAAAATACTGTGCTGAGGTTATAAAATAATAAAATGATTAATGTTCCAGTATATTGTCATTAGTTTAAGCAGGCTATAAGATGAGGATGAATAAACCTATAATTAATTTATATTTCACTGCAGCGAAATCCTCTCACTTATTGCTGAGAATTTATTTTTATTATCTATTTTCTGGTGGATTTATTTTTTTCATAACTAGGAACACTTTCTTAAAAGTATATAAAGATTTAGAAAAAGTATATAAAGAGAAGAGATTTCAAAGTTATTTTAGAGGGTTTTATTTTTAAATGTTAAGGAGACCTTTGTTCAGCTATGTAGTTGAAATCTTTGTCTATTACTTGAGATATTGCTTATTAAAGAAAATTTATTGGGAATTTCAGTATTTGGGTTTTAACCAACATAATTTTTCAGCTGAGATATTGCATTGCTTATTTTCCTGCACTTCACCTACTTTTTTTTTAAAAGAAATGATTCACCTACATTTGCTCACTCTGTTGAGAGGCCCTCATTTTTATGAATGTCTCTCAGGAGTGTTTTATGGTCACATACTGGAATTTATGACTTCTTGAATAAATTTTACAAAGGTATTTGTTCAGCAGCAGAACTCTTAAATTTGAGTTTGCTAATAATTTATGTTTACTTGTGGTTTCTCTGATGTCAGAAGAGCCTCCTGTTTTGTGCTGCTGTGGCATCTTGAACTTGAAACATCCTCGTAAGAGGCTGTCCTCCACTACAGCAAATCCTGTGGTCCCCTTCAAGGTCCTGCAGAATCAGCTTGCATGATTTAGTTACATGGTCTCAGCCCTGCCTGCCTTCTCAAAACGTTTTTAGTTCATATTAAATGATTGCTAGAACATAAAAGGTCTACCCAGCTTTGGGGAAGCCAATCTCAGCATTTAGGAGCTTTTACTATGCTATGTTGCCAGATTCACATGTAATTTACATAAATTTAATCATAAGGGCTTATCACAATGAAATAAAAACAAAAATATTTGAATAGAAGAATTAATAAGCGATAAGGGGATTATTTTACCTGCCATCCCATTCCAGGTACACAATACAGAACACAACGTGGGTCTGGATTTCCCTTCTGAAAGCACTGTACTCTCCCTTGGAAGCTTTTGCTGAATTCAGAGTCCAAGTTGAGAGTGAGGGCTTGGGCCAGCCAACCCTCTCGAATGGATACAATTTTAAAGTTGAATTGACCTGCAGGACCTCTGCTAGTTCTCTTTGAAGTGTTGTTGCTTGTTCCATATATGAGTAAATAAGGCGCTTTGTTACTCAGCTCCTTAGTTTCCTCCTCTACTGACTGCTGGGTTCATCAGGGACTAGGACTCCCAGTACACTTGTGTGCCATCTTGGACTCATAGGTGGGTTTTTAGGTTGGTGCCCAGGGACCCAACCCCATCACTAAGAGATTGGGAGTTTCGGACTCAGTGCCCTGGAATACAACCTGACTGTTTGGACTGCTTTTTACAAGTTTCAGGTGATTCCAGTTGGGCAGCTAAGGTTGAGAACATGGATTTGTACATACATTCATTAGGTGGGAGGGTTCAGATTCTGCTTTCCTATTCATCTTGCCAAAGAGGGTTGGATTTTCCATAGATTGACTTAATTATCATTACCCAGTGGTTGGTTGAGGGAGCAGCATTGAGGACGTTTGTTCACCCTCACTAGGCTGCTTAGATTAGGTGACAGTGGCCTAGTGAGCATCTTAGATGACACCTTCCCCCTGGGGGGAGCAACTGTGTTTCCTTGGAGTCTCCAGGGACACAATTCCAACACAGCACAATGCTGAGAGCTTCCAGCAAAGGGGTGAAGTTGGGGAGCAGAGGAAAGTACCACATTTGATTCTCTCTAGGTACCATGACTGGTACCTTTACCTCTCCTGTTCCTACAGTTGTGTGGAAATTATTTCTTTTGGATCAGTAAAAGAATCAAAGATACAGGTTATGTTGACAACAGGCCTAAAGTGTATGTTTTATTTATAATAAAATGTCATGTCATTTTCTTTTGTGAATAAACAGAGGTACCACATTAGGAAATTAAGCAATTATGTGCTTGCTATTAATAGATATTTATATTTATCAAGATAGTAATTCATCCAGTATGAAACATAAGTATCAAACATCTGACTTCACATTTGAGCAGTATAGGAAGGTATAGGAGAGTACATTTTTTGTTTGTTTGTTTTGGTATTTATTTTTGGTACCAGGGATCTAACTCTGATCCTTGCGCTTGTGAGGCAGGCGGCAGCACCACTGAGCTAAATTCCTGGCCCAGGTGAATACATTTTTAAAGGCCAAACACCTTTGCTTGTGTCTTCTAAGTATATGTAACCCTTACAGCTTCATTTCTCAGGCTCAGGCAGCAGGAGAGACAGTTGAAAGCTCACATGAAGAGATCAGCCTCTGCTAAGTGAAAATGGTCAATTTATGTCCCCCCCCTTTTTTTTAAACAGAAGAGTTTCTCAGGGCTAGGAGTATTTTAAGACTATGTTATTTTCTAACTTTTAAAACAGCTGTTTAAATGTGTTTTTCTGTCCCACTTGCTCATCCACTCTGAAAAGTCACATTCTGCATGAGCCTTTGGGAATACTGAGGCCAGTGTTCTGACATTGGCTGTAGACCGGTTGCTGATTCTCTGGCAAATATTAAATTCAGGACCCTGCTTCCTAAGTCTTGTTGGATATTAAAAATCACATGATACATTTTTCTCCTCACTGAGAACTTGGGGTTCTACCTGGTGTCACATCAAGAACAACAACAAATTCTCCCCTAAAAGCCTAGGCAGGAGCTTTTCTATTTGTTCTAATAGTTCTCTGGTTAGTCAGTGGTTATTTTAGTGTGAAAATCAGTATAAGCAGAGCTTGAATTGTATGAGTTTGGAAAAGCAAAAGGAATAGGATGATAAAGAACCTGGTGTTTGTTTGTTTGTTTTTTTTTGCTTAATTGCTGCCACAACTAAGTCTGATTGCCTACTACCCATTAAAGTCTGAATTGGAAAATGGAAGTTTGAGGGTCACAAGTAGCAAGAATGGTTTGACCACTGAAACATTTAGTTCTTCTCCCACCTCTAAACTGGAAATGAATGTATTATATCCAAAGAAATGTTTTTAAAAACTTGATGAAAAAGGAAAATGCTGCTAGGTTATAAACAATGCAGAAGCTAATGTGACCATCAGTATATTTGGATATTTATCCCCTCGGCACATATAGATGAAATGTTTGTTTTAGGTCTTTGCCATACCATTCAACTTTATTGTTATGCTAAAATATGAAGGGGAACATGTGGATACCACCTGCACAATTTTTGAAAGTTATTAGTTACATCCTTGTTACATCCAAAATCCTTTGCAGTTGCTTCCCCAGGTGACAGAGCTGCCTTCAGGGCCCTGCTGGCGAAGGCAGTGGGTGTGATACTGCTGTTCTTGTTGTGGTACTGCTGTTCTTGTTCAGCTACTTTCTATGCATCCCCCGGGGCCTGCCCTAGGAGTGAAAGCCAGCACATGAACCAAGCGGTGATGCCCCCTTGTGGTGGTTTTGGAGTCCTGCCAAGGAATTCAGGTGTTCATCTGGCATTATTGAATGGAAACAGACTTTTTATTAACTGGATAATAGGTTTTCCCATATCATCTCAGGCAAAATACTCTAGAAATCATCCTCTTTATATTAAAATCTAACTGGATAATGTTTTCCCATATCATCTCAGGCAAAATACTCTAGAAATCATCCTCTTTATATTAAAATCTTTTTCAAGTTAGTGGGAAAGAAGTTAGAAGTAAAATAGTAAACAGTCACTACATCCAACAGAAACAGACTGTTAAAGGTTTCTATTAAAATCAGGAAACCAACCTTTGGAGAAAAACAGCATATTCATGGAAGTCCAGACCACTTTACATTTTTCCACAACATGCATTCACATTGTACCCAGCTGTGTGTGGAATCATCATGATTCACGACTCTAAACTCATTGAAGCCCAGAATAGTTTGCTTTCTTCACTGACATTTCTTTTAGGCATTTTGGATGCCAGCATATTTTCCAGGAGCTCTGTGACACTGTATCTCACTGTACTTTATTTTGCTTTCTGACACCTAAACCATGTCAGGTTTAAGAACAGTATGAACTAATGTCAGAGAGCTTTCACTTTTAACAGTTACTCATTATTGTCCCCAAATCAAGTTTAAAAATATTTTGGCATTTTCTATAATCAGAAGTAAAGATGCAGATGCATGTTTAGCTTGACCACTTACAATCTATTGGTAGGACTTTATTTGTGTATGTGCAATTTATTAAGGCTAGGAAGTTGAATGGTTTTTCTAATAAAAAACAAAACTCTAGCCTTCTAAGCACTTTAACAGTTAAGATGGAGCTAATTGTCAAAAGGTTGAGGAAGACAGAAATAATTCTGCTTATATTTTTGTTGCTTAGTTAACTCCCTTCTTTTGGTAGTGAGGACAGTAAATGTGATTGGCGACATGCATGGAAAACCGTCACAGTTAACGAGTAGCCACCAACTGCCCCCCTAGCCCTGACCTCGGCACCCCTCTCTTTGAGTGTAAGCTCCGTGCTGACGTGAGTCACGTGGAGGATTCTGTCACTTTGGTGCTCCAACGTCGCCATCCTCATCCTTGTCATCATGATCTAGGTTAGCTCGTGTGTGGAGCCTCCACGGGGTTAGTACTTACCCTTAGACAAGAAAGTCTGTCTTTCAAGGTTAAGTCACTTCTTGATGTAGTAGAATGGGACCGTGGTGGGCATGAAATTGAATTCCTGCCTTGTCACTTACATCCTTAGACGTCTTGGCACACCAGCAAGGCTCTCGGTGATCTTATTCTCTTCCTTCATTGAGGATTAGGTTGAATCTTGGTGATACTGCAAAATTTAAACATATGGGTAACCTGCTTACCAAAATAAAAACTCATATTCTCTTATGCCCCGAACAGGTACCTATCCCCTCCTTTCTAAACCAAAGTTTCTAGTTAACAAAAGCACTGTACCAAGTGCAATATTTTATATAAACTATCAGTATCAGCTGCTTTTCCTCACATAAGCTGTTTTTTTTTTCAGATACATTGAAAGGTATTAGGATAAGAATCAGAAAAACACATGCGCCAGACTTGTTCAACAGTG
>NW_022900943.1:24879297-24923837 GCF_012274545.1 Fukomys damarensis | reverse complement strand
AAAAAAAAGTTACATTTCAAAATAGCTAGAAGAGAGGATTTTGAATGCTTCACCACAAAGAAATAATAAATGTTGAGGCGGTGGATATGCCAATGACCTTGAGTTTTGGCATTTTCAAGGGGGAAAATCCCACCCAGTAACACAGACCAACAGGTTCTCAGTGTTTGCAAGCATCATGGCCCTTGGCAGGAGCATTTCTCTGTTGCTCATTGCACTCCAACCATTTGGTCTCCCTCCCTTTGGCGTCACTCTTAACAATACTCCCAGGACTTCTACAATTCTCTCCTCTCTGCCTCCCTTCTCTCTTTGCCTGGCCAGGTTGTTCCCATCCTCCTTCAGATTCAGGAAGGCTGAGGACCATTTGATTTCCCCTGCCTTGGCAGCTCCAGTGCCTGGCGTGAACCCTGGCTAGTTTGCCAGAAGCCTGTCCATGGAGACCAATTTCTGAGAAAAGGAAATTGATTTTTTTTTTTGTGAGTTCATGCAGGTGATCTTAGGGCCACTTTGTGACCTTTCCTGAACTTGTCTCTGATAAACTATTCAGCCTCGTCTTCTCTTCCTATTGAATTGTGGTTTCCTGCTTATTCCAGGCCTCCCTGTTCCCTGGAGTTCTCCATCTGTTGGAATGTCCTGAAACCTATTTCCTTTGCACTCATACATGACAGACTTCCTTTATTCATCTTAAATAAGGCATCTGACACCATAGAATACTTTCTTTGACCTTCCGTCCTTCTTTGGGCTAGGTAGCCTTCCCATGTACCTGTAATATTGGACATGTACCATATTACATAATTCTTCATGCCTCTTTCCCACTTCACGCTAAGAGTTCTTTGAGATTGTCATGTCTTGTTCTCCTCAGAGTTTCTCTCTTTGAGTGCGATGAATGTGAGGTGAGGGACATTAAAGCCCACTATGAAGATAATATCTTAAACCCAGGAGAGGAAAAACAATGGCAGAGCAGTGAGCGCCAGCAATGCAGCTTCTCCAGGACAAAGTCGGTAGTGTAGAGAGCTCTCAAATTGAGGGGAGGGAACTGGAAGACGGGTAAATTGATAAAGAAGAAACAAGTGAGAGAGGGGATGCCTTGCATACCCCGCTGTCAGAGAGATGCTGCCTGGCCACCAGCCCGGAGCCGAAGTGAAATTGCAAATTTTCCCTCATGGAACTGTATAACCACATCAGGGTCGACAGATTCAGTAGCAGTTGGAACTGGCAAGAAAAACAGAATACTGTGGCCTTCCACACCGTAAATAGTGGGTGAGTGACCCTGGGATGGCGAAGGAGAGCTGGCGGGGAGGTCACTGCAGGGAAAAGTGCTGGAAAATGGGTGCCCGGGAAGTCATGCCCGTGGCTCGGAACCGTGCTCTGCACTAAGTCCCCAGAGTGGATGAGTGGAGGACAGCCAGGGACAGAGCTGGCAGCTGGAAAGCTATGGATAACTCCTGTCGTCGGATACCAGTGCCCACCTGTCCGGTGTACGACACAGGCCTGAGAAAAAGAATACACTGAGACACAGAACCAAGTGAGAGAAAGCAGGGGCCAGGATGACCGCTGTCAGCGCAACTGACAAAGGCACTGGACAGTCCCAGGCACTGACGTTTTATTGGCAATCAGTTGGGGTAAAGGCAGCTTGTAGTTTCTATGGAAATGATTATAAATAAGGTTCATAAAGGACAAGGCAAAGCATTCTTGAATTAGGGACAGAATAGACAAAATATATTATTGTCATTAAAACATTGTCCTTCTAGTCTGAAGGTTTTAGTTTGGGAACAGAATTTGGGTGCAAGTTATTCTGACCTCAGCATGACATAGGCTTCAGCCAGACTCACTTCTGTAAACAAGCCAATTGTGGGGTTAACTCTTCACAGCCTGCTTTGGGGATAATCACTATTACAGTCCTCTGCAGAAAGTAGGCTGCGGTGAGTCCCACTGAGGTGCTGGGAGTGGTGTCTCAGCTCCCTATCTAGTTTCTTCACCTCAAACCCCTGAAGCAATATTATTAACATATTTTGTTATTCTTTTCAAACTCAAATTCCTCCCGCCAAGTTTTTAAACTCCCGTACCTAGCTTCCTCACAGCCACTCCTGTTGACGCTAGTACTGACCCTGACTCATCCCCATCCTGAACCTGTGGCTCTTCACACCTTAGCTAGCTTATTGTCCTCTGTATCCACAGATTCTGACAATCATGTAGCTTTCCTCAAGCACAAAGTAAACCTCCTTCCTCCGATGTCTCATCTTTGACCCCACAAATATCCTCTGAAGACTTCAGTACTAGCCCTTTTACTCAATCAAAAGTACCGCAGTGGAAGTCGATCTCACACCAACCCTTTCTTCTCGCCGACCATTGTTACCCCCTTCAAACCTCCCCCTGAGCACCTCACACTCCTCGTGCAACCACCTCCTCCCAATTTCCTCATCTCACCTCACCCGGCTCATGCCAGGACAACCCCAAATAGGAAACCGTCACAGTGCGCACAGGGGCTAGACAAAGGGGGTGGGTGTAACTGCAGGGTCTATAATACGGAAGTGCTACAAGCGTTATAGGACTGTGGATGCCCTTAAGACCAGAAGTAATTCTCTCAGCAAAACGTATAGCCGGAGTCTAAATTACCTGAAGTGAATAAATAGCAGAGGAGTAAAGACTAGCACCGGACATACAAACCTGGGGAGGCAGCATTCTACTACAAATCTCCATATAAGCCACAAAATTAACTCACTTCTCTAGTTTTCAACCTGAAGTACCCTCAAAAAAGAGCTATATCTATATCTATCCACCCCCAGATACACATAGGAGCATGGAGAAGCAAGGAAACAGAAGAGCCCCAAATTCTAACTCTCCCAAGGCAGAGTAAGGAGTCACAGAAGGAGAAGAAAGCTAACAGCAGGTAGCAAAAAAAATCCACAAAAAGTTCATGGAAGGGACAAAGAAAATAGATGAATTCAAAGAGGAAATGAACCAAAAGTTCACAGCAATTTCACTCTATATGTCCATGGCGAATTTTGGGAAAATAGCTTAAAAAACTGGATGAGCAACCAAAACAATTTAAATTTCAATGACAAATTCAATGAGGATACAGAATTATTGAAAAGATGTCAGACACAAATACCTGAAATGAAGAAAACATATAGAATTCATAAATTTCAGAAGTGACCACTAAGAAGGCAGTGTCTGATATTGAGGGCAAAATAGTGACTTATGATAAGAGCTCAAAGAATCCAAAAAGAAAATAAGAAAACAAGAGTAGATTATGCTGCAACTAGTAGATGGCATCAAGAAGACCAATGTAAAGCTAATTTGGGTTAGAGAAATACTAGAAGATAGCACAGTTGGATTTAGTAACGTGTTTATAGAAACATAGAAGAAAATTTCCCCAAAATAAGAAAAAGTTTAAAACACACTTAAGGAATGCTTATAGAACACCAGTTAGGACAGAAAGAAGCTCTCCAAGGCATCCTTATTAAATTATAAGATATCTAGTGAAAAGACCCCACTTAAATTTAAAAAGCATCCAGAGAAAAACAAACAAAAATCACATATAAAAAAAACAATTAGAATCTCAGCAGAGGGCCGAGGATTTAGCTCAGTGGTTCTGCTGCCTGCATGGCAAGCACAAGGACCTGAATTCAATCCCCAGTACCCCCCCCACAAAAAAAAGAATCTCAGCAGACTTCTCAAAACAAAATTATTGCAAGCCCTAAGAGCAAATAACTTCCAACCCAGATTCTCTTATCCAGCAAAGCTGCCCTTCAAAATAGATGAGTCAGAAGATATA
The DNA here is from genome assembly GCF_012274545.1 of Fukomys damarensis. NCBI lineage: Eukaryota > Metazoa > Chordata > Mammalia > Rodentia > Bathyergidae > Fukomys > Fukomys damarensis. The sequence goes on along the minus strand of NW_022900943.1, from coordinate 24,920,062 downwards.
TGAGTACTAAACCAGCTCTTGAGAAAATACTTAAGAATAATCTTGACAAAAATAACAAAGTGGACACAGGTAAACACACAGGAAACTAGTGCTGTCAGTGGATAAACAGCAACACAAAGTGTCAGGAAAAGAAAAGCAAAGATTCACCAACAGTTAATGAAGACAGTGATAGTAAATAACCAGCACATCTCAGTAAGATTGCTCAATGTTGACAGCCTCAGATCTCCAATTAAAAAACATAGATTGGCAGACATCAAAAAACAAAATCCAACATTTCATTGCATTTAAGAAATTCATCTAATCAAAAAGTATATTCATCTGTTAAAAATTAAAGGATGTGAAACAACATTTCATGCTCCAGGACCCTGAAAACAAGCATGGGTAGCAATTGTAATATCAGACATGGTAAACTTCAAGCTAAAACTGATTAGAAGAGACAACAAAGGTCATTAGGAATTAACCTAACAAATCCAGTGAAAACTACAAAGAAAACTATAGTACTGTGAAAGAGATTGAAGAGGACATCAGAAAATGGAAAGATGTTCCCTGTTCCTGGATAGGTAGAACCGATATTGTCAAAGTGGCCATACTTCCAAAATAGTTATACAGATTCACTGCAGTCGGAATCATATTACCCACAGCATACTTTACAGATCTAGAGAAGACAATCCTAAAATTCACATGGAGCCAGAAGAGACCCAAAATAGCAAGAGCAATTTGGGGCAACAAGAGCAGAGCAGGGGGCATAGCAACACCTGATTTCTACCTGTACTACAAAGCAATAGTGATAAAAACGGCATGGACTGGAACAAACGCAGATGTGTGGATCAATGGAACAGAACTGAGGATACAGAAAGTGCCTCAGACACATTCAACTACAGTCTTTGATCTCTGACAAAGGGACCGAGAACATATGTTGGAGGAAAGATAGCCTATCAAATAAGTGGGGCTGGGAAAGTGGAGCATCTGCAAAAGATTAAAACTCGACCTCATCACCTCGTACTAAATTCAAATCAAAAGGGATCAAAGATCTAAACATTAAAACAGAAACATTAAACCTACTAGAAGATAAAATAGGTAAAACACTAGAAGACATAGGTGTAGGAAAGGATTTTCTAAACAGAATCTCAGTTGCACAGAAAATAGCAGCAAGAATCAATAAGTAGAATTACACCAGACTAAAAAGCTTCTGTGCAGCAAAACAATCAGCAGAGAGGAAAAAACAACCTACATAATGGGGACAACTTTTTTTGCTAGCTACTCCTCAGACAGAAGACTAATAGTTAGAATATATAAAGAACTCAAAAAATGAACTGGCCTAAAATTAAAGATCTAGCCAAAAAATGGGCAAGAGAAATGAACAGATACTTCACAGAGAAAGAAATACAAATGGTCGACAAATGTGAAAAAATGTTCAACACCACTGGCCAATGAAGAAGTACAGATTACAGTGATATGTGCACACCAATGTTTATAGCAGCATAATTCATAATAGACAAATCCTGGAAGCCTGTATACCCGCCAACAGGCAATTGAATAAAGAAAATGCGGTATCTGTATAGAGTGGAATATAACTCTGCTTTACAGAACGACAAATTTGATACATTAGTAGGAAAGTGGACGTAATTGGAAAACATAATGTTGAATCAAATAAACCAGGCACCAAAGCTTAAATACCAGGTGATGTCTCTCATTTGAGTGGCGCAAAGTACAAGCAAGAGATTAATAAAGGTTGGATAAAAGAGTGCGGGGATGGATCTCTTGCAGTAGGGAAGTGGAGCAAGGGAACAAAGCCGAGGGGTGAGGTGAAGGAGAAAAGCAAATAAATAGAATAAATATGCGCCATGTTCAGGAAGCTAAAAACTCCAAGTAATGTAACTAGTATGTATCAAAAATGATCTAAGATTGATAATATCAACAAGAGCCAGAAATGGACTAGGAGAGCTGGAGGAGGTGGGAGAGAAGGGGTGGGGAGGGAAAGAAGACTATAAAAAAAGAGACACATCTGTGGCATATACATGTAACCACTCCCCAAGGTGATTGTAAACTACGGGAACCGGAAACGTACATGGCAAAATTTAAAAACTCATATCATAAATCAAAAGATCTCTGAGAGATTTATCCAGGCTATGATAGCCACAGTCTCCTAGGATGGCTTTGCTATCTTGCTACAGGATATAATTGCCTCCTTGACTTTGAAACTGTGGCTGGGCAAAAGCAGTAGGGAGTCCACATGGTCATGTTTTTCTTTTTCCAAAGCAACATTGCCTCTGAGTTGCAAGATAAGCAAGAAGCCTTGCATGATCACGGGGCTCTAAATCCAGCGTGGGGCATTTGGGATTGGCCATTGTGGGCACTTTGCGATGTGTTGTGAACTACCAGTGTACTCTTCCTGTGAGAATTAAGTCTGTGGCAGTGGCTCATTTCAAGCTAAGTCATCAAACAGCTGGTTTTGGAATCCCTTAGGACTAAAAAAAAAAGATGCTAAGGGTTAGAAGAGCTCATTGATGAACTGTAAGAGACATTTGGTAGATAACACATTATTCACCAACCAAGTTCTCAAGTAATGAGAACTAAGACGAGGAGAGAAAGTAAATCATAGTGGTTAGTGCCAAAGCTTTGGGAGCACAGACCATCCTTGGAATTATGTTGCCTTTCCAGCTCTGATTCTAGAATGTGATAGAACTACCAGTAATGTTTCCATGAGTTCTGGGAAACCCCAGGCCTCACCTGCTGTCTCCAGCAAGATAGAAAACAAACAAACAAAAACCAGCAGAAGATAGAAAGGGGCAAAGATCAAAAATGTTGCTGATTTAACATGGCTCCCCCCCACCCCGGAGACCATCAAGAGTGTCTCCCATGTCATTGGCTATCTTTTCCAGTACTCGTGAGCTCTCTTTGAGTGGGATTATATATATTCCTGGGCCTTACAACCACTATGAATACATACCCAGCACTGTATACCAGGGCTTATTTAAAATGTATCATTTTAACTGAACAGTTTTTCAGTGTGGATCTTATTGGTTGCCCCAGTTTAAAGACGTGGACACCGAGGTTTGTGGAGGGTAAATCACTTCTCCAAGATCACACAGGTCTCACATAGTAGAGCCAGGTGGCACGATATCCTGGGCTGAGCTGCAAGCCATTATGATTCTTTATACCTCTCAAGAGTGAGTCAGTGTCACAGGAAGTGCTGGCTTACCATGTAAAGGTTTGATTTTGAAAGCAGTCAATCATGTGAATGCAGGATTCTCTATCTTGGATTCTGTGTTCCTGCCCACTTTTACGAATTCCTTTCTACCTGGTTGAGATCTAGCTTGCTTGCACAACTATCAGTATTATCTCTACCAATATTTACACAAAAAGCTAGCCAGCCCAGAAGCCAGAGCAATATCAGGATTGGTGCAGCCATTGTATGAAGTTTGAAGATGGAAGAGCTTTGTTTTGTAGAGATTTAAAACAGTTGCATGGATTTTTATCCCTGAGAGTAGTACACTAGAGAGTATTTCAAATTTATTTTTGAAATTGAAACAATCAAAGCATGGTAATGATCTTTAACACTACATTAGATCTTAGCCAAAGGCCGAAAAGTGATGGTAATAATCTTTGAATCGGTGCCAGAAAAGATCATATAAAAGCTGAGGAGTGTATTCTGACTGTAGATGGGACGCGTTTTAGCATGGGTGTGTTCAAAGGCTTCAAACTTTTGAAGAACAAGGTAGAGCTGTGTAGAAATATTGTCAGAGTACAGCAGGCATGAGACAAGTGAAGTGCAAAATGAAGTGTACGTGTACATATGGTAAACACGTTCCTTTAAAAATCATAGATACCCACTTATGTGTTACTTTTTCATGAAATAATATGCACCTGTAAAAATGGTTTATTTGGGGGGTTAGGCCTGTTGAAAGGAATGGGGGGGGGATAATTTTACAGTAAAGTTTTCTGTCATACTTAATTTTCTCTTAAAAATATGAATCCAGTGTACCTTTGCAGAATGAGAATGAAAATAAAAATTAACTAAAGGGACCTCAACTCATTTAACAGCAGCTTCAAATCTGCACCATTAAATTACTCCATGGGGGAGCAGGTCTGTCATCCTCGGAGCCTTTACATTGCAGGGAGCAGGTGATGGAGCCCATGTGGAAAGCGATTGTCTTGTTTTCTTCGACACTCTTGGAGTCTACAAGTAAGTTCTGTTCCAGGAAGTCAAAGAGGGACTAGAATTATGCCTTTGTGGTTAGTTGGCTGGATAACTTGGGCAAATTACTGGCACTCTCTGATCCTGAGTCCTTGTTCATAAATGAGGGAACTGGACTGGATGCTCTTTTGCAGTAGTTTTCAAAATATTAAGGAAATGGAGGTCCCATTTTGGAATTGGAGAATAACACAATGATATTCTTGGATTTTGTAAGATCATGGTCATCTTCAAAAGGTTGTTTTAACCCATATTTCTCCTCTCTTCACAAAAAGCTTTTCTTGTCTGAGATGAAAAAATGTCTGGTGCTGTGATTTCAGGACCTGAGATCCAAACTTGGTGAGTCTCTCTTTAATGCCAAGAGAACATATCCCACCCTCAGCATGGCTAGTAATGAGGGACCCCTTGCCCCAAAGGCTGGCTCCTTCAGTCCATCTCCAATTGTCTTCACACCATAGAACATCTCCAGATAACAGGTTTCTTCTCCCCTTTCCCTCTCCTCTCTATGGTTACTTTCTATGCTAACTCCCTACACATCTGCTCTTGAGAGCTGCCTCCTAATTATATCATAGGAGCCTCATATGGAAAAGACCAAAGGAGGCATTGTAGCTCTATCTTCTAGCTGTTCCAGGGCATCTGAGATGGAGCCTTGCTGAGCCTACTGACTGGAAACTAACCCTAGCTATGCCACAGGACTCACTGGGGCCCTGTGCTATGGTAAGATAGCAGGGGATGGTCCCACCATATTCTAGCTCATCTGTTTAAATGTGATTAAACATTACTGATTAATATTAAAATAGAGCACTTAGTCCATCTAAACTTCTCTGAAGATATCAGGATGCTCTGTGGATACCAAACTCTGTGAATGTTCCAGTCCCTTAAATACAGTGGCATAGTCCTTGCATAGGACTTATGCATATCGAATAATCACTAGATTACTTGTAATACCTAACAGTAAAATGCTTTGCAGCTATTCTAGTGTGTTTAAGAAACAGTGACAAGGAACAAAAGCTTGTTAATGTTCAGTACAGACACATTTTTCTGCATATTTAAAATATTTAAACTGGAGGTTATGGGATAGGCACTGTGTATTTGCAGGAAGATGAGTCCTGAATGCCCCTCAAAGGTGTGATTATACAGTCATAGAATTGCAGAGCTCGAGGGATGCAAGCATCCTCTAGGTCAACCCAGATCTTTTCATGGTTCAGATAGCTGAGATCTGCAGAACACAGGGGTGTTTGGCCCAGGCAGTTTAGGAGGAAGGTTCTGTTTCACATCTTTAGGAGCCTTAAAGTGAGGATCTGAAATTTTCACAGAAGCGTGTGAGAAGTGAGGTTCATCCTGGAGGAATCCTCCAGGAGGAATCGAAAAGTGCTTTTTTTGTGTTTGTAAATCCATGTGTTCTGTAAGATAGGGACTTTATTTTCTTCAAATAACTTTCCCCCTCAATTCTTTTAAAGAAAGAGTTCAATGTTAGATTTAAAAAAAAAAGAAAAAATAATTCAATGAACACTCATGTATACTTGGCCAATTGTTAATGTTTTATGATACAGACACAGACACTCACACACACACACACACACATACACTTTTTCTTTAGCAAAAGTCAGCTGTGGACACCGTGATATCTTGCTAAGTATTTTACCTCCTCAGAACCAGAGTGTCCACCTACTTCTCCATAACTCCATATCACTCCTAACAAAGTTTACTATATCGCTGTGACATTATCCAATATAAAACATACATTCAAATGAAAAAAATAATTCAATGAACACTCATGTACTCTTGGCCAATTGTTAATGTTTTATGATACAGACACAGACACTCACACACACACACACACACATACACTTTTTCTTTAGCAAAAGTCAGCTGTGGACACCGTGATATCTTGCTAAGTATTTTACCTCCTCAGAACCAGAGTGTCCACCTACTTCTCCATAACTCCATATCACTCCTAACAAAGTTTACTATATCGCTGTGACATTATCCAATATAAAACATACATTCAAATGCTCCTGTGTGTCCCCAGGATGGCCTTCCTGGTTTCTCCTTTTAATCCACGAATAAATTAAGCATCCTGCATGGAATTTGTTTATTATTTCTCTTTATTCAACTTGAAATTATAACCTTCCTTGTATCTTTCTTTTCATTTTTATTTCTAATGACACTGATGTTTGCAAAGGGTCCAAGCTAGGTATCTTCTAGAATGTCCTACAGTTTGGATTTGATATCTCATAATTAAATCTTGGCATTTGGGCAGGAAAAGTATCGCTGAAACCTCATACACTGTTGGTGGCGTGAAGGTGCATGTGACGTGTCACCCTGACTAAGCTAAGGGATGCCCACGTAGCTCGGAGGACATGACTTGTGGGTATGTCTGTGGGACTAACATTTAAATTGGCAGAGTGGGTAAAACGGAGATTGTTCCCATTAGTGTGAGTGGGAATCATCCAGTCTGCTGAGGGCCTGACAGTGACAGAAAGATAGAAGGGGGTCAATTTACTTTGAGCTAGGACATTACTCTTCTCTTGCCCTCAAACATGGGTGCTCTTTGTTCTTGAGCTTTCAGCCTTAGAATAGGATTTACACCATCAACTCCTTAATCCTCAGGCCTCTGGGCTCAAGTTATACCGATGGCTTTGCTGGACTCTGGTTTGCAGACAGCAGATCGAGAGACTTCTTGACCTCCAAAACCATGTGAGCCAGTCCCTATGATAAGTCTGTTTGCCTGCCCAGCCCCGCCCCCTTACTTTCTCTCTTTTTCTTATTGGTCCTGCCGCTTCGAGTACCCTGAATAATACAGACAGGAATATAAAATGGTACAGCAAACTTGAAAACCAGTCTGGTAGTTACTCAAAGAATACACACAGAGTCCCACAAGACCCAGGAATTCCTCTCCTAGGTATTTACACCTAAGAGAACTGACGATATGTTCACACCAAAGTAAATGAATGTGTACAGCAACCTTATTCATATAACAAAAAGGAGAAACAACCCAAATGTCCATCTGGTGACGAGTGGATGTATACAGTGTGTCCGTATAGCAGAAAACCATATGATAAGAAAAGTGCTTAACCCTGCTGCAACATGCAGAAACTTCAAAAGTACGTTAAACGACAGAAATCAGTCCCCTGAAGACTAATATAGCATAGTTTCATTTACCTGATATGCCACAATAAGGAAATGCAGAGAAACAGAAAAGAGGCACGCGTTTGTCTAGATGAGAGTGGGAGAAGAGAGAGAGAACTGTCCCTGGGAATATGGTTTCTTTTTTTGTTGTGTTTTGTTTTGTTTTTGGTACCAGGGATTGAACTTGGGTCCTTGCGCTTGCAATGCAGGCCACTGAACTGCTGAGCTAAATCCGCAGCCCTGGAATATGGTTTCTTATGGGGAAGACGAAAACGTTTTTAAAATTAGTGTGATAATTGCATGGCTCTTTGAGTACAGAGACATCAATAAATCACACTCAAAAATCGTAAGAGGTATACATCTGTAAGTAAGCCACATCTCACTAGACTGTAGACAGTAAACACCATTACACGGTGCTGTGTCCTTCCATTGGGTGCTTTAAGAAGCACTTAATGCCAATTTGTCTCTCTGTTGTTTATGCAAAGCTTTGATCACTGGGTAAGGTGAGTTCCACCAGCTCTTGCTGTTGTAAAACTACCTGTGCTTTGTGACTGATAAGTGCTATGTAGGCCGATGTTTGTCCTACATTGATGGATATCCTGTTCCCCACTCCTTAGTATCCACTGATTATCTTTGCCAAATTGCATAGATGGGTGCAAGATGCTGATTTCTTTAATAGTCCAATTTTTTACATTCATCAGATGGCAGTGTTCTGTAGAGTATATATGCTTTCTCTCTTTTTTAAAAAAATTCAACAGGCCTAGAAAAATTAAACAGAGACTATGTTTGGATATATACCAAGAATGTTGGAGGCAGGGACTCAAGCAGATGTTTGTGACATTCATATGTATAGCAGCATTATTCACAGTAGCCAAATGGTGGGAACAATCACATGTCCATTAGCAGATGGACAAACAAAATGTAGTAAATGTGTATAATGGAATATTATTCCACCTTAAGAAGAAGAAGAAGAGGAAGAGGAAGGAGGAGGGAGGAGGAGGAGAAAGAAGAAGAAACCTAACACATGCTACAGGAAAAACAAATCTTGAAAATATTATGCCAAGTGAAATAAGCCAAATGCCAAAAGGATCATACAATTCCCCTTATAGAAAGGACCTAGAAGAGTTAAATTCACAGAGAGAGAGAAAGGAGAACAATGAACGACTGTAAGTGGGGTTAGGATGGGTAATTGTCATTTATGAAAGGGTACAGAGTTTCAGTTTACCAGATGAAAAAGTTCTGGAGCTGGGTCATAGTTGCATAACAATGTGAGTGTACTTAACACTGCTTAACTTTAAACTAGAAGTACATAAAATAGTGAATGCTGTGGTAAGTATTGTGATCGCAAAGAAATATCACCAAGTTCTTATTTATTTCTCCTTATTTCAGTACATCATCATAATTACTCTTTTTGATTGTGGAAATTGGCCAGTGGATTTCTGTGTCCCTTATTAGTCTTCAGTTCTTGCTTTCTGGCAAATGCTGTTTCAGGCTGACTTTGACTTCCCCTTTCCCAGTCTTGGGCACAGCCACTTTTTCTTAGAGACTTTGCTTCCTTCCAAGAGGCTTGGTCAGCAACTGAGATCAGATGCTAAATGAGTTCACTGCTACTTCACTGTCCTGTGTTTCATGCCCTGCCTATGGATGGAGCTCCTTACACATGTACACACACACAAACACACACAAACAAACATGAATGCACAAAAACACACACAGACCTTTTTTTTGGTACCAGGAATTGAGCTCAGGACCCTGTGCTTGCCAGGCAGGCATGGTGCAACTGAGCTACATCCTGGCCCTAACACACACATTTTAAGCACTCTCCGGTTTTGAGTCTGGCATCATTCTTTTTTCCACCTCACCTCACTGCAGTCCCTGTTTATCTGTCTCCTCCCATAGTGGAAGCTGGATCACAAGAACACCAACGTATTACTTTGTTTGCTGTATACTTCACTAAGCAAAATAATTTCTGATTTACTCCATCAAAATCATGAGTCATTTTTAAACTAAAGGATAAAATTCATATCTTCTGGTTCTTAATAGTGCTGAATGTTTTTTCTGGGTACGTTTCCCTTCTTAGAGAATAAGAAGGGTGGTCTTGAGGTAATGGTAGTGATTGTGACAACAGTAGAGAATAAAAATGAAAAAGAAGGGAGAGGGAGAGGGGGTGAGAGAGAAAGAGAAGGCAGAAGATAGTACAAGCAGGGGAAGAAGTTGACTATCTTCAACTCTAGAGAGAGAAAATGAGAGTTTTTCCAACATTTGAAACTTTAATACAATGAAACTCACTGAATAAAGTGAGACTTGTGAAGTCAAAATTAGGAAGGCAGGAGCCATTAAAAAAAGAATGTGGTCTGGAGGAATGTTTTATGTGTTTACTTAAACAAGAAATAGTACATAAGGTTAGACTCAAAATAGTGGGAAGGGCAGCTGTTTTTCATGAATTCTGATAAGATTTTATCTTGTTTGGTGGCTTTGATGGTGACATTTCCTCAGTGCGGTGTTTGATCTTGTGTACACACTGTACATGGTTGTTCTGTAAAAATGAGGAATTGATTTATTTTTAAAAGGTTCCCTGCCTTTGGAAGAGAATTAAATATCTCTTTCAAGTTCGGGAAATAACTTCCTTTTAAGACCTAATCTCTACTCACCTCAGCCGGCCATTTTGACTTGTGCATAGGAGTTGGGTAAGCATACGGAAGCAAGAAATTCTTTCTCTTCATTACTTGAGCAAGCTGCTCTTTTCTGCCTTGAAGGAGCACATTCAGATTTCTAAGAGAGAATGTGAGATGGAAGCCACTGCCATACCCAGCAGCAGGCGTCCTGAAGACTTAGGTGGAGTTTGTGGGCTGAAGATCTACTAGTTTTGTGACTGTCTTCAACTTCTTGAACTGAGAAAGAGAAGTAAGACCTGCTTAGTATCCTTTTTTCTTTAGAATGTGTGCTCTGCCCACGTCAACACGAGAGTTCAGATGATGCCAGTGCTCTGATATCAAGAGAAATGCTTTGGAGTTATGAAATAGGTGGAGGAGGCCAGAAACCCAAACTAGGAGTAGTTCTGAAGATGGGCTCTAAGTTTGTGTTCTGACCTTTTGCTGTCTGGTATGGTAGCTGTTAGCCCCATGTGGCTCTTGAGTCTGAGATGCAGTTGGTTTGAATGAAGATGTGCTGTGAGTATAAAGGATACGGTATTTACACATGTGTGCCTTATTTATTTCACTTAGGAGTATATCTTCAATATGTATCTATTTTCCTATGAATGAATCTATTTTCTCGTTCTTTATGGCTGAGTAATATTCCATTTTTATAGAAAAATCACATCTTCTTTATCCAGTTTCCAACGGATGGGCAAATTGGCTGTTTCCAAGATTTAGCTATTACAAACTGTGCCGCTATAAACATGGGTGTGCATACTTCTCTGTGATATGATTCTTTTAGTTCTTTTGGAAAGATACCCAGCAGAGGGATGGTTGGGTCAAATGGAACCTCCAGTCCAAGCTCTTTGAGGTATCTCCATATTGATTTCCATAGTGGTTGCACCAGTCTGCCCTCCCACCAACAATGGAGAAGGGTTCTGTTCTCCCCACAACCCCACCAACATTTGTTATTGTGTGATTTCTTGATAGCAGCCATTCTTTGTGGGGTGAGGTAGAATCTCAGTGTTGTTTTCATCTGCATCTCTCCAATGATCAGTGATGTGGAACATTTTTTCATATGTTTACTTGCTGGTTTTACTTCTTTGTCTGAGAAATGTCTGTTCATTTCAGATGCCCATTTTTGAATTGGGTCTTTATATTTGGGGGAGCTGATTGTTTTGAGTTCTTTATATATTCTTGATAATAGTCCTTTGAGGAACAGCTGGTAAAAATTTTTTCCCATATTGTAGGTTGTCTCTTAGTTCTGTTGATGGTTTCTTTGGCAGTACAGAAGCTTTTTAATAAGATGAGATCCCCGTTGTTGATTCTGTCTGCTAGTTCCCGTGATACCGAATAGTCTCTCTGGTGTGAATAATCTGCAATAATACAGAAGATCCTAATAAGATTACTGACATTTAGAAATGGGAAGAAAGGAGCTAAAGGTGTAGGGAAGGTGGGATGTGTAGGGGAAGGGTAATAAGGGAAAAGAAAAAAATGTGAGAGAATGAAAAGATGGAAATAAAGTGTTTGTAGATGGGGAGGGGGAGAGGGGGTGAAGGGAGGGCAGGGACAAGGGGAAAAATGAGAACCAAGACCTGTCATGTAGAGGTACAAGATCCCAATGATGAAGGTAACTGTACTGTATCCCTAAAATGTACCAATAAACTCAATTAAAGCTGAAAAAACAGGATACAGTAGATTTCAAAGATAGTATAAATAAAAGAAATTAAAATGTCACATTAATATTTTACATTGAATACATTGAATTTGGAAATGTTTGATACATTGAGTGAAAATATTTTATTAAAATAGTTTTTCTTGATTTTTTTTTTTGTCCTTGTGCTTGTGAGGCAGGTAGCAGAGCCACTGAGCTAAATACCTGGCCCTTTTCTTAATTTTTTAAAATGACTATTTTTAGTACATTTTAAAATTTCATAAGGGGCTGTCATCATTTTCTATCAGGCAGTGTTGGTCTAACCTATTGTCATCTGAGGCAAAACAAACAGGAAATATATTGGTTGAGAGCATGCCACGTGTTCCTCTAGAAATATATCTCAAAGCTCTAGCCAATGGATTCAACTTGAGACAATAAAGTTAAATGAAATAAGCGAGACACAGGGATGGGGATTTGACTCAGTGGTTCCGCCACCTGCCTCGCAAGCTCAAGGTCCCAAGTTCGATCCCTGGTAACAAACAAACAAACAAAAGAAATAAGTGAGACACACAAGCTTAAATATTGCATGGTTTCTCATACAAGAAACTAAAAATGTGAATAAATTAAATGCAAAATAAAAGATAGTAGAAAACAGGGAGATAGATCTTTTGTAAATGGGAAGGGGACAAAGATTTGGATGGAACAGGGCAGGAGGGAGCAGAAGGGAAAATTAAAATGTGTTGTGTACATGTACCAGCTCTCCACAATGAGTGCAATCATTATGTACTGTAAACATGTACCAATAAAAATGAAAATAAAAAGAATTAGAAAAAAAGGCAGAAATAAGACAAGCAGTCCTTCCATTACCTTAGCAAAACCACATCTTGGTTTATGTCCTTCTTTGTTAGATCTGAAAATTTTTGACTAGCAAAAATCATGTGACACAAAATTTGCTCATCGGTTCATTCACCTATCCATTTTTTTTCACTTCCATGAGTTTTATTCAGAGACTGTGCTGCACCCTCAGAGTACAAAGAGGATTGCAACTCATCCTGCCTTTTAGATTTCCCTCCGTGAGGAGATGGAGGAGAAGGAGAGAACCAGCCACATAGTCTCTTGATTTCCTGCACAGCACCATGAGCGCTGGTCTGACGCACGGTGTAAAATGTAATTAGGAAGGAGGAAAGGCACCTAATTCTTGACTTGGCTTTGGTGCAGTTCATAATTTGATTACTCATGCTGCTATTCCAAAGAGGCTTGGCTGCGTTTATGTGAAGAGGGTGAAAGATAGCAAATACAAACACTGAAACAATTTTATATTCAGCCCATGCTTTCAAAAGAGCTTTATTATAAAAATGTATATATTCTTTCTTCATCTACTTATGCTCTCACATTTAGTCTGTTTAGTAAGCTATATCATCAGCCAGACTTATTAAACAGCAGGGATGGGTTATTTATTGATGAAGCCTTCCTTATCATGGTGAGTTGAAAGAAGCTTCCCCTTGATACTCCCCACTTTGAACCCATCTCTCTAATTCTACATCTTCCCAGGCAAAGGTGAGTACCTGTGATCAGGAGTTTTTAGCCTTATCAAGTTGGAATTTTGTCTACAGCTCAACAAAGTCTTTGGTGTGGCCTTATTTCTCAGATCCTATTTTTTGCAAGCTATTTCTTTTGGTTAGGAACAGGCTGAGAACTTAGTCTTCTAAGGAGTGTTTTCCCCTTTAAGCATTTCTGCCTCGCAGCCTTTCCAAGAGAGCTCTGTGTGGTCTTAGGAGGTTGCCTTGCAGGCTGAAATTACGGAAAGCAGCTTCCTTGTAAGAGTAAGTCTCATAAACTGAAGATCTTATTTCTATAGTTTTGCACAAGAGATCAAATATTTAATACTTAAATGACAGTGTTTACAGGGCCTTTAAAAAGAATTTCTAATGGAACAAGAGTTACTTCCATTAGTCATAGCTTAGGTTGGCTATGATGGGAATTGTTTCAATTCCCACTTCCCTGATGGAAACCTAACAAAAGATGGTGATAAAAACTTGTTCTGATTGGTCATTTAGGGCCAGATAAGAGGAGAAGGGTTAGGAACTGGAGGTGACTTTCTGTGCTTGTTTTTGTCCACAATCCATTTGGCACTTTTCTGCTTTGGAATCCTGGCATTTTTTGGCCTGTGTGGCATGAAAAGGTCTTCATTTATTTACTCAGTGAAGTCAGGTATTTTATTTCCATAGAACATATTTTAGAAAGCAATACAAGCAAATAGTTCACATTCAGAGGAATGGGGAAGTAGAGAGGAACATTAAAAAATCATTTTAAATTAGTGGTATCCTTTTTATTTCAATGGGAATTACAGTGGACCCTCAAGTTATGACCAGCCTAACATATGAGCAACTTGGATTATGACTGGAAATTTAGTTTTAATTTATGAGCAAAGTCTTGAGTTACGACCCAAATGTTGGTCACTTGTGCTTCCAGATTGTCACAGATACAAACTTAACCCTTAAAGAGTTCTGGAAGGAACTTTACAGCATCCTTTCCTGTGTGGGGTTAATTGAGAAATCCCAGGCTGATGTCTGTCTAAGGACACTGAGCTCTGCCTGTGTACAGAAGAGAGACTTTGAAGGTTCTGTAGAAGAGCTTGAGCCTTCAATTGACCAACTTGAGTTACAACCATCCCTCACAAATGAATTGAGTTCATAAATCAAGGGTCCACTGTACAGGTGAAGTTTTAAAATAATTGTTTTGTTTGCTTTTTGGTACCGGGGATTGAACTCAGGACCTTGTGCTTATGAGGCAGGCGGTAGAACCACTGAGCTAAATCCTTGGCCCAATAATTGATGTTTGTATATCCCTGATTTATTCACTGTGCAAGCTTTCATTGGGTCCTGCCCCATCTAGGATCTTTACTTTTTCTGTCTTTACGTCTCCCTGAATGGCTTGAGGATTGGTGGTGAGGGCTGGTGTTCGTCACAGTGGGCACAGTGGATTCATCCATGAGGTCTGGTGGCAGAACAAGTCATAGTGTATTTGATCTCTACAAAGAAATGGGACACCCACTTCCAGAAAGGCGGAGTAGACATAGTTTTCCCTATTCGTTTTAGACATTATATATAACACAAACTTAAGAAGACTCTGAGAGGTAGAGGGCATAAGGATGCGTATAGTATAGGTGGAAATGACACTATTCTTAATTCTTTGCAGTATTGTCAGAAGCTTTTTAAAAAATTGTACATATATTTTAAAGTACTGAAGGACAGTTGCCAAAATGTTAATAGTGGTCATCTCCAGTGTAGGTGACGTTTTCACATTTCTTAATCCTTCTGGTTTTACAACGAACCTTTATAATGCTTACAAAGGAAATAAGCTTTTGAAACCAGAAAAAATTACAAATGTTACTTAAGAGAGCAGCAGTTTGAAGGAGGTGCTTAAAGGTGTCAAGGCCAAAGGGCTTTGGGTAACCACATAGCTAAATGATTCAGCCTGTCCTTAACTTCATCTAATGTATCCAATCTGTTTGTGGAATTCCCCCACAGAGTAATATGTTGCTATTGTTCTCCTTAATCTGGAGCATACTTGGCATTTGGTCCGCCCACATCAGGCCAAAGTGTCAAAAAATTCCACTGGTGTAATTCTTCACAGCTGTTAGCATTTCTCAACCATTGTGTGGATTTTGCTGGATACCTTTGTACCTGGGAACCTTTGTAGAATAAAGAGGTGAAGGAGTACCGAGGTAGCCATCTACCTACGTGGGGCTAAGTCTTCTCATCATGGTACCCAAGGACCCACATCCCACAAAGCCAGCAGGGCCAGAGAAGCCCATCAATGGCCCTGAGCTTGGTCATATTCTATGGAAAAACCATGGCACCCCTCAGTGTGGGGAAATCCAGGAGCTGGGGCCAAAATTAAGCCTGTGATGATATTTCTAGCCACTAAATATAAATCAAAACTATGATTTTGAAGATGCCAGGCATCAAGCTGAGCATTTTCATGTATAATGAATCAAAAAATCCCTACCCCTAAGAGGTAGTAGGACTCATCCATCCTTCTGTGGGCCCAGACTTATTCAAGGATGTTGCTGGATTAGTGAATAAAAAGACTTACATATATTGTTGCCCGAATGTCTTCACATTAGTTTACAGATGAAAATCAAAAGCAAAGAGGTTAAATAATTTGCTGTGACAGATAAATAATAGTGCTTGAATTTGACCCCAGATGGCCAGATTTCAGAGGCTGAGAACCACAGGAGCATTTCTAGGTCAGTTATAGAAACATCAACACTAAGATGGGGTGGTTCTGGTTACTAATGCCATTGACACTAATTTGTGTTATCAAATGAATACACCTGCTAGTTGTATGTATTATATATGTGTGTGTGTGTGTGTGTATTTGTGTGTGTAAATATGTTAGGTCATAAATATGTTTATGTTGAAATTCTTCAGTATTTATAGAACATGTGTTATGTAACAGGGCTACTCTTAGATTACAGGTTGTAGAGCATAGTATGTTAAGTGAAGTAGGCCAGGCACAGAAAGACAAATACTGCATGTTCTCCCTCATGTGTAGAATATAAACATGTTTCTGGAAGTAGAGAGTCAAGAGGAGAGGGGAAGGGATAGAAGGAGACCAGATAAAGGCACCAGAATACAGTTATGTATAAGGAATGAGTTTGAGTATTCAAAAGCACAGTGGGGCAATTACGGTTTATAAATACCTTGTCATACATTTTATAAGGAAGTATAGAAGAGTTTGAGGATTACCAAAAACCAAGAGATAACAGATATTTAAGGAGAGGGAAATGAAGATCATCTTGATTTGATCATCACACTGTATTTGTTTATCAGATTATCACACTGTGTTCCATAAATATGGGTGACGTGTGGTGATTTTTAAAGTTCTCAATTCAGCGGAGAAGGCAAGCAAGTCTGTGATTATTAGCTATCTATATGGGTGTTTTCACAGAAGGAAGATCAAGGTGTCAAGGAGGTATCCTGAAGGCGCATGGACTGCCCTGGGGGACTCAAGTCAGGAGGTGGTATCCTTGTTTTACCAGCAAGGCGAGGGGCTCAGTGAGGCTGAGTTTTGTCTGCAGTCGTAATGCAAGGACTGGAGGACTGGGGTTGGAGGACTGGGGCTGCCTCAGTCTCCCCAAAAGTGCAGTCTGGAGTGTCCACATCAGGTTCAGAGCAGTTTCTCCATAAAGAGGATCCAGAAGGTAGTTCACACCCAATTCTTCCTTCTGTCCACCCCTCAGGTTCCAAGTTCTCTAGAAAAGCCTGGAGTTAGACACTAGGTCTACAGGTTTCTGTCGTTTCTGCCACCTGTCTTTCATTCAAGTGGGATCCTAAAGCTTTGAAGGCTCTCAGGAAAGAGTGAAGGAACAGAAGATACAGATTTCAAGTTAGAAACATAGATGACACTTTTGGGAAAATCACTGCCTCTGGAAAGAAGCAATACGAAATGGACAGCTATTAGGAAGTTTCTATGTGATATTAAGACCAAGAGCAAGTACTATATAATGATGTTTAATACAAAAGCTCTTATTATATTCTTCTGTTTACCTTGCTCTTTTAAAAACACAAAGCGTACCCAGAATAGGGCATAAAATTTGATTAATCCCAACTCACTTTACTGATTTTCAATTACCCTGACCTTTCCTGAAAAGGTGCATTGTTACCATAAGGTCTAGTTCAAATATCACTTCCTCCATGAAAGTGTCTCTGATTCCCTCTCGGGCTGCAAGGATATACCCAGGAATGCCTGACATGAAAATGTGTGCCTCCTCCTGGGTAGATCCAGGTCATAGCTCTGCTACCCACCCTGTTGTGTTACTTCTGTGCCCAGCAGTCCCCAGTCCATGGCTGTGCAGTAACAGGAGATCTGCCAGTGTCTCCTGAGCAGTAGAACAAGGGTCAGACACAGAGGTGGAAATCAGTTAGTCTGCAGCTTGAGTTCTGAGAGTTTCACAGTTTACTTTTTGGTCTGGTCTCTGTGGCTGGGTGTTGTGTCCAATATAAAATCATGGAAGGAAAATGTACTAAGAACCCCATCCCAACACAGCAGTTAGCTCAGAGAGACCACTGCAGTCAAAGGAAAGTGTCTCCCCACCTGGGTAGCTGTTCCTATTTCCAGCCATGACGGCACTTAGGAACATCCACTGAATTTATGTTGTCCTTAAAATTTAGTGTGTCAGGGCTCTGAGTTCATGGGGGTGGTCTAAAGCAAAGCTCTTCTGGAAGAGACTTAGTAGAAATAGGTTTAAGTATCTTATGTCCTGAGAAATCTTGGTCCTTGGACCTATGCCTTTAGATGAAATAAAGTGAAAGTTGCCTAGCACTGTTCATACCTTTCCCTGTGTAGACAGATTCCGTACAAGTTTCCTAAAAGACAGCTGTTTCAGAAACAGTACTTTTCCTCTATCATGATTTGAAATGTCAGTTTTTGCCAAAAGAAGGAAAAACAATAAATTCCTTCCCTAGTTACTCATCTTCAGGGGTTACAGTCAGAAATCCCAAGGTACCGGTTTAGACATGCTACCGCACCCAGAACATTTCCCAGTGCAAAAGACGGTGGACAACATTGCTGGTCGCTTTGGGATCCGTTCCTGGCAGATCAAGTCCAGGGCCTGCCTGGGATCATACACATTCCCTATTTCTTTCACGAAACAACTTCTCGGGGAAGAAAACTGGCCAGTTAAACTGGCCAGGAGTATAATTTCTACCAGTAGCCCTTAGTTTTTGTTTGGCAAAGTCATCATGGAACTACTGCTTTTAAAGAGACAAATCCCTCATGTACACTTTATCCTTTGTATTTGCTTGCTTTTTTCAAACTATCTCCTGTAGTGCATTTCTTAGTGCCTAAAGGCATAGGACATTCTGTGTTTTAAAGATCTATTATGAAATATTTTATATCGCAAACCATAGAGAATATAATAAATACTTTTGTACTCACCACTCAGTTTTTTAAAACCATTTATCTATATTTGCAATATAGTGGGGATAGGTATATTAGCTACCTATAACAAAGAGTCCCCAGATCTCAGGGGCCTATATTTCAGGTTTCTTTGAAGGAGATACTTGTTTTTGTTTTTATTTTTTCCCGGTCCTCTAAAAGAGTCACTGTGTAGCAACCTGGGTTCCTACATAATTCTTTTGGTCTGATCGAATTTTGAGCCAGATTTTCTTGTGTTCTCTCAACAAATAATGTGAGGGTTTCCAGTATTTATAAAATTCTTTGCATATTAGAAGGCCCTTTCTTTTTTCTTTGGTTTTCAACTTTAAGTTCAATGCTATCCATTCCTTGTAGAGATGAATTTCTAATGCTCTTAAAATGATCTCCCAAAGTGTGTACCTCAGATGGATTTAACTAAATGCTAAATCTAAAATGGTCAAATATATTTGAGTAGAAACAATATGAGAGAATAAATCTGGTTTCTTTTCTGAAGTCATCTCACCCTAATAACCAAACGTGCACTGTGACTTTCTGGAAAGAAGCTCAGCAATTTCCCAAATAATTTTGATCATGGAATTTCCCTATAGAAAAGCAGGGTTGGTAAAAGGTTCTGGGGAAAACATTTATGGTTACATAAATACTGTCCACAGTCTAGGCTTTTTTTCTCTTTTGCCATGATTGCATTCCCTTTTTGAAAATATTTAAATTAATTAATACAACATTGTTTTTTGTGCCTATCATTAGTGCATTCCTAAACTTTTAGGTAGAATTATAAAATTGCTCTTAATATGATAGGACAAACTGTATAATATAAATTCCAGTTTGCTTCTTTGGATACATTTTATGTCAAGCCCGTTACCCTCTTCATCCAAGCTAGGTTCATAGTTCTTTTGGTCAACTGCAATCCCTAATCATGACAACTTTCCTTTCTTCCTTGTGTCCCACTTTTTCTTCTTTCTAATTCATTTCATATTTGCCTGGAGTACATCTTCCAATAGCCTCCTAAGAAAAAGTTCCAGAGAAAAAGTCTCTTTTGCACCTTTGAATAAAGTTTTGTCTTTGTTCTACCCTTATACCTGATCAATATTGGTCTGCATATTGAATTTTAGGTTGAAAGTCCTTCTTATTTTGAAAGCATTATTACTCTATTGTCTTTTAGTTTGCATTTGTTTTTTTGAAAAATCATATGCCATTCGGATCCTTCATTCTTTAGGTATTACCTTCTTTCCCAAAGAATTTAATAGCTTGCATTCATCCCTGATTCCCTGATTGATGGGAATATTTTGCGTTCATTGTGTTGGGCCCTTCAGAGCCTTTCAGCCAGAAGCTTCATGTATTTTAGTTTTGGAAATTTTTCTATAAGAACCCTTTGAAAACCTCTTTTTCAGTTTTCTCTGTTCTTGCTTTTGAGATTCCCTTTAGCCAGATATTAGACAGTCTGGATGATTCTCTAATTTTCTTTTTATTCTCATTTTTACATCTTTTAAAAAATACACACACACACACACACACACACACGCACACGCGCATACATACATACCTGGGGAAATTTCTTCAATTTTCTCTGCTACTGCCTCTCTATTGCATATTTAAACATTCTTCCTTCTCCAAATATTTGTTTAAAGTATCCTGTTCTAATTCCAAAGGTTTTTCTCAGGTTCCTGAAGATATCGACTGTTGTAAGATTTCCTAAAATTCTTCTTCTTTTCTCGGCATCATCTCTGATTCTCCAAATGGCTTCATTTTTAAAAATCTTTTTGTTTTATATTGGAAGTTGTCTTTAACTTTCTTCTAGGCTTCATTTTTTTTTTAACTTTCTGGTACATTCTAGGTATACAGTACAGTTACATTTCTCATTGGGATCTTGCACCTTTACATGACAGGTCTTGGTTCTCATTTTTTCCCCTCGTCCCTGCCCTCTACCCCCTCCTCCCCTCCCTATCTACAATCACTTTATTTCCATCTTTTCATTATCTCACATTTTTTTATTTTCCCTTTTTACCCTTCCCCTACCCTTCCCAGTTCCCCTACACCTTTAGCTCCTTTCTTCCTATTTCACATTGTCAATTATACCATTAGGATCTTATGTACTATCATAGGTTTTCACACCAGAGAAACTATTCAGTATTTACACATGTGTGTCTTATTTATTTCACTTAAGAGTACGTCCTCAAAATGTATCCATTTTCCTATGAATGACTCTAATTTCTCATTCTTTATGGCTAAGTAATATTCCATTTTATACAAAAACCACATCTTCTTTATGCAGTCTCCACATATTTTTCTTTTTCTCCTTTAAGATCGAGGCCCTCTTGTATGACGGGCAGTTCTATGGTATGGGTAGATTACCACGTGGTGACCTATTTTGTTATGGAACTTCAAATGCTTGCCATTGTAGACCTTTTCTTTGGTAAGAGTCTGTTCTGTCATACAGGAATGTTCTGATCCCAAGTCTGGCTACCATGTTCTGAGCAGGAGAATAGGCCAGAGAGTTCACCATTCAGTAAGTGGACTTTACTTAATATATTTATTTTCAAGATGTATCTCCTCCTCATGGAAGCAAATTACAGAATGCTGACAAGATGATTGTGGAGGTTGAGATTCCAAGTGTGACTCACATAGACTTTCCACCGCCTTCAGGGCCACTTCTCTTCTCCACAGTTGTCAACCCAGGGAACCCCGGGGGTTTTCTGAGGCCTAATTCCACTCACTTTGGTCTTCCTCAGGAGACACGAAGTTTCAGCTTTCCCCACTAAGTGCTTGGTGCTTACACACCTTCGTGTGCTTTCCATTTTCCCCATGTTTTGTTAGCTCTTCACAGTGTCTTCAGAGCATTTTGTTCTTTGGGATTTATGAGATTGGCCTCTTAAAAAAAACAAACCTGCATTCACTTTGGTAAGATTTTGGGAGAAGTGGTTATATGTTCAGGTTGCCATGTTTAAAAGGAAGTGTGGCCCACATCCTCACCATTCTACCTCCGTGACCTCAGTGTCTTCCTTTTCACACTGGATACTTCCGATCCAGATGTGGGACTCCTCTGCACACCTGTGCTGTTATGACCCTCTGTGACTGACTGCAGTCTACCTTCCATATGAGTGAGTTCTACATCCTGAGAGTCAACCCCTCAAGGGCAGAGAACAGTCAAGAAGAAGTTGCATCTCTACTGATCATGAACAGATATTTTCCTGTCAGTAATCCCTAAATGATACAATATAACTACTACTTTCACGGCGTTTACATGGATTTAGTATTATCCATAATCTAGAGATAATATAAGAATACAAGAGGATGGCCAGGCATGGTGTCGTACACCTGTAGTCCCAGCACTTGGGAGGCTGAGGCAGGAGGATTGCTGTGAGTTGAGGCCAGTCTGAGCTACATAGTTCAAGGCCAGCCTGAACACCATAGTGACACTCTATATCAAAAAGCAAAATCAGAAATACAGGAGGATGTGCATAGATACAAATACTACACCACTTTATACAAGGGACTTGAGCATCCATAGATTTTGATATGCAGGATGGGACCTAGAACAAATCTCCTCCAGATACAGATACGAGGGGGTGACTGTGTTTTGGCTTTGTTCGTTCAAAAGCCAGTTATAAGCCACCTGTTTTGCTGTGTTGTGTGAATTACCAGAGATGAACAAGACATCATTTCCTGCTCTCAGGCACCTCCTTCTCATTTACTACGCATGGCAGTGCCAGTCTGCAGTCTGATATTCCATGCTATTTTGAAATCTCCAAACAGGCAATTGTGTTGGTGCAATTTTGTCATTTCAGGGTTGCAGAAAATCTAAAGACTGAGTCATTTTCCCAGGAAGTTGGATGCTACATTAAGGAATAGATTCTTTCATTTCTGAAGAATTCTCCCATTTAAGCCCTTTTAAGACTAGTTATTGTTATTTGAATTTCCATTTCCCAAACACATTAATATCAGGTGGAGGCATCTCTACAAATCTTAGTCATGTGCATTTCTGTTCTCAAAGATCCAAACTAAAGGACCCACTTAGGCCTGCTCCTGCCATGATGACCATGTCTGAGGGAGGATTTTAAGGAACCAAGAAGACATGCTTACCTGGAGCCAGAGCCCTTCTGCTTCTGGGGACCTGAGCCCCTGCGTCTGTTTTCCAACAGACCCAAGCTCTTTTGAGGTTTGTTTGTGTCTCTTCCAGGCACACCTAGAACCCAAGGGCAGTACACACAACGCTTGGCCCGTGGGCCTTGTACAGGGGCTGGGGGTGCACGTCCTCTTAGCCCCTTGTCCCCCAGGCACTCCTCTCAGCCTGCTCCTGTCCCTAGGAAGATGCTTAGAAAGAATACAGAGGAGTGGAGGGAGTCAGAGGTGAGGGAAGCAAAGAAGGAAGGAGGCCCAAGCTCTATTGTTCGCCCTTCCCCTAGCCCCACACCTGCCCTACTGTGCTGTGTTTTGCCAGGACCAGAGTCTGAACTACATAACTCCCAGATAAGTTTTAGGTATGCAAAATGAACACATACCTCCAAGCTCTCTGTGGTTTTGCTTCACTGTTGCCATAAGTAACCTCTACCTGAGCCTTTCTAAAATCTGGTCCTAGTGGCCAAGTTCTCTTCATGAGAGCAGTTGAGCGAATCCTCTTGTACAGCCATGTTGAACATGACCATACCATACTTTGTGAATATACTATATTTTGTTTTTCTGTTTATCAGCCTTTCCACTGTTTTGGCTATTATACATAATACTGCCATGAAAATTCATAAACAGATTTTGTGTATACATTTGTCTTCACTTCCCTCAGGTATATATCTTGGAGTGGAATTGCTAGGTCAAATAGTAACTATATTTGATTAGACAAGGAAATAGCAAGCTGGCCTATCCATGAATGAAGGTGAGAATTTTTCCGTGCCCTGCTCATTGCTGGTCTTAGTTACTTGCTCATCACTGGGACCTGATATCTGAGACCCACAATTTAAAGGAGGAAAGGTTTATGTTGTCTTATGGTTTGTAGACGTTGCAGTCCATAATTGGCTGGTTCCAAGGGAGGGAGGCATGGCAGAGGGGCATCACAGAGGAGGCTTGCATATCACATGGCAAGAGCAGCAGGGAGACAGATCAAGGGAGGAGATAGACCCTCCCACACCACTCCCCCAGTGATCTAACTGCCTTCATCCAGGCCTTACCGCCCAACACCAGATTTAGCTATAAATGAATCTGTGGACTAATTCGTTGATGAGTATTACGCACTCATGAATATGCTTTTGCTTTGTATGTCCCTGATGGCTAATGATGATGAACATCTTTTAAAGTGCCTATCAATCATTTGCATAACTTTTTGCAGAAGTAGCAATTCAAATGTTTTGTTCACCTTTAAATTGCATGCTTAGCCTTTTATTATTGCATTGTGGGGGTTCTTTCTTCTGAAAAGAAGTCCCTTATGAGATCTATGACTAATAAATATTGCACTTTGTCCTGTAGGTTGTTTGTTTAGCTTTGTAATAGTGTCCTTTGTAGCACAGAAATTTTTAATGTTCATGTAGTTCAACTTATTTTCTCTTCTTTGCTTTTGGTGCCATAGTTCAGAATCTATTGCCAACCAAAGATCACAAAGAGGTACTCTTCTGTGTCTTCTTCTTATAGCTTTAGGTCTTCAATTTAGGTAGCCGATCTGTTTTGAGCAAATTTTTGTTTATTCTGTGAGGTGTGTTAGTCACATTTTTGTTGCTGAGACCAAATACATGACTACACAACATGAAGGAAGAAAAGTTTATTTCAGCTCGTGGTTTCAGAAGTTTCAGTCCACGGTCAGTGGCACCATGGCTTTTAGGCCTGGCTATGGCAGGAACATCATGGCAGAAGGGCACGGCAGGGGCAAGCTACTCACCCATGGCAGCCAGGAACCAGAGAGAGGAAGAGTCAGAGAGAATGTCTTCCAGAGGCAGGCCCCCACTTCTGCCAGCTGCTTCTGCTGATTGATTTGGCAATCTCACGATCCACCCTGCCTATGTAGTAACTGACCCCCCTTCCCCAACTGTCCCTGCCCAGACTGCTCCTGCTCTAAGATTTCCAAGTTCTTATAATGATGCCATTATCCTTATCAACTTTCCAACTTTAGTGTGACCACTTTCCTTTCCCTTACCCCTTTATCGAGTCTTCAGTGGGTCCCGTTGCATCCCCCTTTTTTGTTTCTGTGATGTGCAGTCTCCTTGCCACTCCTGCAGGCTCAGGCTCTGTACCCAGCAGCAGGCATAGTCCATCTGTCGCCCAGTTCTTAGAGGAGCTCCTGCTCGCTTTATTTCTTCAGTGCTAATCTACTGCAGGCCAGCCTTCAAGCGTCGTTCTGATCCCGTGGTTTCTCTGCTCATAGAATCTCAATAGCTCCAATCACTTGTAAAGTTCAGCTCAGTTCCACAAGGTGCAGTGTTTTCCCTGAGTTAACCCTAGTATTGCTTTTCCATCTAATCTCTTCCTGGGGCCGGACCTCACCACCTTCTATTTTTGTCCTTCTGTGTTCTAACTCTCAATCTTTGTTCGTCCTATCTCTTGAGTCTTTGGTGCCTGCTCCATCTCAGTATTTGTTGCACTGCAGTCTTGTAACTCACTTGAAAAGTGGTCTTCTCCCTGAAACATTTCCTGACTTCTCCAGTTAGTCATTTTCTATTAAGCTTTCTTGACTCCCTGAAGCATTTTAACTATGGCTCTTAGGCATTTGCTGTGTTCTGTCTGATAGTTTAATTATGTTCCTAAATGCGTGAATAGCCCCATCACTTATAAACTCTATTTAAGGAAATAAGGCTTGACTAAATCCGTCCCAGAATATTCTATAGCCAACACGGATTACAGTGGACCATTTTCCACCTGTTCTACTGGAGTCATTTCACCTATGCCCTCAGTCTGTTACTCTTTTCAGTGTTTTTCTAGTTGAAGGTACTATCTAGAGTCACCTGACCAGGCACACCCTACTGGGATCTGACATCAACCCATGTCCTTGAGGACATCTGTGTCCCTTGGCCCCACCAACCTCTTTCCTCCACCCCAGCTCTCACGCTCAGGTTTGGTGAAGACCCCGAACATGCAGACCCATTCAGCATCCCTGAACATCCCCCGCTTTCCGGAATGTCCTTGGAACTCTTGGCAGTTATCCAAAATTTTTTAAAACCTTGCTTCTGTACGCTGATTCTGTACTCCTTCTTGTCCCTGCTGCAAGCCTGCATCCTCTATATCACTCCGTAGCCAGCGAACATAGTTCCCAAGGCAGGCTTTTGCTCACTTATAAACTCACATATACATGTAGTTGTGTCTCCCAGAGACTGACAGCTCCTTGGAGAGCAGAGGATTTCTTTTTACCTTCATTTCATCTTTATCCAGTCATGTGGTAGGCAGTCAGTAAATGCTTGAATGAATGAAAACAAATCCAGAGATGTTAGAAGTGGAGAAGTGAACCACAGACAATCAGGCCCAGACTAGCTCTTGAAAACTGCTCAGGAACAAGAGAAATTGTTCAAGCCTGGTCTCCAGCAGAACTTTCTGGATGTTGTATCCTTCTGGGAAGAAGTTCACATTCCAGATTTAATGTGTGACCATTTGCTGATGTTGCTAAATGATTCAGAACTTCTGGGAAGTTAGGAGTAGCTATTCCACTGACTGACTAACCTAAAAATTTTTAACAAGACTTTTTTTTGAATGTCAGTCTTGCCTTGTAAAGAGCATGAAATAAAATTTTGACACGTGCTTGTAAACACTGTGTCTGCGAAGTCTTAAAATCACAGTTCCTCTTACGACTATTTTTTGAAAAGAGCTTATATGGAAATATAACACCTCTCATCCCGTCTCTGCCGGCTCTACTTTTCCATCTCAGCTTTCCTTCTCCCTAAGAGCAGGCGCATGCTGAGTCTCGGAGGAGGAAATGTGCTCCCATACAGAGGAAGGTAGTTCCCTTGTAAAGAAGAACGTGTGTATGGGGTGAGAGCCCCATGCAAGACCGGAAATGATGGGTGCAGAGCTCTCCGGGGGGAGCTGAGACTCACAGACTGGCAGGGCACAGGTCACGTCATACTTTGTGGGCCAGCCGCGAAGTGGGGATCGTGCCCATATACCAAGAGATGAAACTGATCTTTCCCAGAATCTTCTGAAATTCATATACATTTATTTTATGTGACAGATGTTTAAAAAGAATCGCACTGTTATCAGTTAGGATAGGCTACAAGAACAATCCCTACATCCCAGCGGCTCGGAACACCAGTTTCTTTCTTGCTCATGGCGCGTGCCCAGCCCGGGGGGTTAGGCCTCTGCTTTGTGCAGCTGTCAGCCAGGATCCAGGACACCAGATGCTTCTCCGCGTTGTAATCATCGCAAGGATCCAGAGTTTATGGCAGCAGAAGACAGGAGATAGAGCAGCGTGGACGCCATCCCCTTGGATTTGGACTTTAGCTTCCAAGACTGTGAGAACATAAACTCTCTTTAAAGCTGCCACAGCCCTGGGAAACCAATGCGGTCCCTCCCCATCCCCTCCACCCTCTCCCAGCCCCACAAAGCCAAGAAATAGCCTATCTGCCTGGATTTGCCTCTTCTGGAAATTTTATATACATAGAACCGTACAATAGATGGTCCTTTGAAATGGCTTTTCGCTTAGCAGACTGT
This sequence comes from Fukomys damarensis, assembly GCF_012274545.1. NCBI lineage: Eukaryota > Metazoa > Chordata > Mammalia > Rodentia > Bathyergidae > Fukomys > Fukomys damarensis. The sequence goes on along the minus strand of NW_022900943.1, from coordinate 24,892,887 downwards.
GTTTTAAATTCATCCATGTTGTGGCATGTGTCAGTAATCCTTTTTATTATGGAATAATATTCCATTACATCATATGAACTTATCCACTCATCATGTGGTGATCATTTGAATTATTTTTTACACTTTTTGTCTCTGAGTATTTGTCTTAGTCCATTTCCTGCTGCTAATAACAAAATGCTATAGACTGGGTAAGTTAGAAGAAAATACATTTATTCTGACCAATGACTCAGGCCCAAGGTCAGATGGCTGCAGTTGTGGCCATCTTGCTGGCAGAGTCCCAAAGTGGCACAGGACCTCACATGGCAAGAGACAAGGAATGTGCCAGAAAACCTAGCCAAACTGGCCTTCGTAGCAAACCCACTCGAGGTAAAGTATCAACCCATTAACCACATAAATAAATTAATCCATTCATGAGTGTAGATTCCAGTCACCTTTTAATATCTCACACCACGGATTAAATTTCAGCATGGGTTTTGGAGGGGACAAGTGATACTCAGCTGTAGCAGCTCTCCTGTACACGTTTCCTTGTAGACATGTGCTTTCATTCGTCTTGAAGTGGAATTGCTGAGGGGTAACCATGCTTACCTCTTGGAGGAACTGACAAGCTACTTCCAGAACAGGTGGTCTATTTTTTTATGCCCATAAACAATACATTAGGTGATGGTTGCCTTCAGTTTTTCAAAGATAGTCTTGCTGGATATAGGATTTCATGTTGACTTCTCTCTTCTTTTGACATTTCGAATTCATTACCTCATTGCCTCTGACCTGCGTCTTTCTGAGGGAAGAGCTATTATTAGCTTTACTGGGGGTCCTTTGTATAGAGTGGGTTTATGTTTTACTTCAAGATTTCTCTTTCACTTTGATTTTTCATATTTTTATTATAATGTATGAGGTGCAATACATTCAGATCCCTTTGCATTTATCCTACTCAGAGTTTTTTGAGTTCCTTGGACTCAAAGATTGATTTAAAAAAAATTTTTGGGGAGATTTTTAGGCATTATAACTTTGAATATTTTTCTGTTCCTTCTCTCTCTCATCCTGGTACTATCATATGCAATGTGCTCAGTGATTCAAACATTTCTGTTTTATTTTCTTTATTATTGTTTTTCTTTCCGTTCTTTGGATTACATAATCCTTAATCTGTCCTTAAATTCACACTGATTTTTCTGCTGGTTCAAATCTACTACTGAGCCTCACTAGTGGATTTTTAATTTCTTTCATGGTCCTCCAAAAGTTTCATTTGGCTCATTTTTGTCATTTCTGTTTCTGTGTGCTATCTTACCTTTATTCATGTCTTTAAACGTGATCTTTTAAAAGTATATTTATAACCATTGTCTTAAAGATTTATCGATTAAATCCAACCTCTTGGCCCCTCTGAGCCTGCTCTGTTTTGCCCATGGATAGGTGCACATGGTCTGACTTTCCCATGTGTTTGCATGTCTTATAACGTTTTATCAAAAACTAGACACATAGATAATATATGACAACGACTACAGGGTACTAATGTTGACCTCTAGTGGGCCTTTTGAGCTTGTTATGCTGTTGTTTTCTTGATCACTTGCTTATTTGTTTAGGAGCTGAACTTGTCTAAATTTGTCAGGTCTTGTTCTCTGTAGTACTCAGCCTTTGAATTCCTTGCTTGGTTCCCACCACTACCACCACCCTCCACTTTTATTCTCAAATCTGACTTCCTAGAGGTTGTCCCTGAGTCAGTACAAGCCATTTATTGGTCAAAGGTTGTGCTTAAGCCCTTTCAGTCAGATTTTTATCTTTTACTGCTGGATATGTGTGGATGCACCTGGGAAATATTTTCATATTGCGGGGAGGTCACTGTCTTGCTCCATGGTGAGGCAGGGACTGATAGCTCAGTGGGTATCTCTCTGAGTACTCTTGAGAGCATGCAGAATTGGGCAGGATACAGTCATTCCTGTCTTCCTAAGAGTTACTTCCGAGTCTGAATTGATTATTATGGAGCTTGTGTTTGGTCAGAGGTTGTATTAAGCCCCTTGAGGCCTCCCAATATGTCTGTGTTTTCCTGGTGGACCTGTGTGTCTTAGAGAGTGCTTTCAGCTCTGACCTACACCCTGTCTATGCTCCTGAATAGCCTCAGACCTGTACATGCCCACAGCCTTCTGCACCCGCTCCAGGGTGAGTGTGACCTCAGAAAGGTTCTTCTTGGTGGTCTCTTTTCAGTCTGCCATTTTGTCATTGGTACTAGAGGGGTGGAGCTACTAGCCTGTTAATCTTCACTTGCTTACCAGTAAGATGTCCAATGTTTTTGATAATGACTCTAGGTATGTACTTTTTGCTGTATTCCACATAAAACTCTGAGGCAGAATTTTGGATAGAATGGCCTTTTTGATAGCATCCCAGTGCTCCTGCACTAGATATGGGTGGAGAGAGTGGTCTCACTTCTGCACTAGTGGGCAATAGTTCACTTTCATGAGTAGGCACAGTGTATTGGAGGGAAGTGATAGACTTTAGTCTTCTATCTTACTCCCTCTGGCATGGAAACTTCACCCTAGAAGTTTGCTTGTTGGGAGAAATTGGGGCTCCAGTGTTCTCAAGCCCTCATGCCTGGGCCTGAATTCTTGACTTATAAGTTAGAGCTGAGAGGAGAAGAGGAACCTGGTTTTCTCAGATATATGTGGCTGAACCAAAGTTTCCTCAACAAGAGATTGGAGTGGGTGAGATATACTGGCAGCCTGCCCTCTTGGAAGGAAATCAGCAGTGCTGCACCCTCTCCAAAGCCTGTGGGAGAGGACAGTTCCTTGCCTCTTTTAGCTTTCGGTAGTCCAAGAGTGCCTCAGCTTGCGGCCCCATACTGACAGTTGCTGCTGCCATCTTCCCTCTGTGTCTGTGTCTAGCTACACAGGGTGTTCTCTGTGTGGGTGTCTGTGTCCAAGTCTCCCTGTTCTTGTAAGGATCCAGTCATGCTGGAATAAGGCCCATCCTAATGACTTCATCTCAACTGGATTACATCTGCAGAGACTCTATTTCCAAATAAGGTCACACTCAAGGTACAGAGATTTAAAACTGCAGCGTATCCTTCTGGAGTTCAGAGTCTCATCACATAAACTAATTGGTACCCAGTCTTCTAGGGGGTGAGAAAATACTCCAAAATTGATTATGGTGATAGTTACACAACTGCTTGAATATTCTAAGAACAAATAAATAGTACATTTTGAATGGGTGAATTGTATGTGTGAATTATATCTTAATAAACTTGCTTTTAAAAATGAAAGAGAAATAAGGACAGCCCCAGATATGGAGAGGGGAAGGAATTTCATTAAAAGAAACACTAAAAGAAGTTTTCCATGCTGAAATGTAGTGACCCCAAACATAATTTGAATCTACACTAAAAGCAGAGAATTCTGATAAAGGTAATGATGTAGGTAATGATAAAATGCACTGATCATGGATTTCTTTTTCTTCTTCTCTGTGGTGAAGACATAAAAAGCAACTACATGTGAAAGATAGAGATCCATATGCGCCCCTTTACCCATGTGAATCCAGAGCGGCCCCAGAGTTCCTCCCGAATGTTAGCCCTTCCCTGGACTGGGTTGGCAATTTCCAGTGTGCTCCTTGGTCCTGAGACTTCCTAGCTCTGGGGGATACTGGCACTTTGAGTCTGGAATTATCCTGACTTTACCTCCTCCTAAAATGGAAACTAAATAATTATTTTTTTCCTCATTGAGTTTATTGGTACATTTTAGGTATACAGTACATGACATTCATTATTGGGATCTTGTACCTTTACATGACAGGTCTTGGTTCTCATTTTTGACCCTTGTCCCTGCCCTCCCTTCACCCCCTCCTCCCTTCCCCCTTTATAAACACTTTATTTCCATTTCTTCATTTTCTCATATTTTTTCTTTTCCATTATTAGCTTTCCCATACCCTTCCCACTTTCCCTACACCTTTAGCCCCTTTCTTCCTATTTCACAATGTCAATTATATCATTAGGATCTTATGTACTATTATAGTTTATTCACACCGGAGAAACAATTCAGTATTTACACATGTGTGACTTATTTATTTCACTTAGGAGTATATCCTCAACATACATCCATTTTCCTATGAATGAATCTAATTTCTCATTTTTATGGCTAATAATCCACTTTATAGAAAAACCACATCTTCTTTATCCAGTTTCCAACTGGACTGTTTCCAATGGGCTGTTTCCAAGTTTTATCTATTACAAACTGTACCACTATAAACAAAGGTGCACATATATCTTTGTGATATGATTCTTTTAATTCTTTTGGAAAGATACCCAGCAGAGGGATGGCTGGGTCAAATGGAACCTCTAGTCCCAGCTCTTTGAGGTATCTCCATATTGATTTCCATAGTGGTTGCACCAGTCTGCACTCCCACCAACAATGGAGAAATGTTCCTTTCTCCCCACAACCCCGCCAACATTTGTTATTGTGTGATTTCTTGATAGTAGCCATTCTTTGTGGGGTGAGGTGGAATCTCAGTGTTGTTTTCATATGCATCTCTTGAATGGCCAGTGACGTGGAACATTTTTTCATATATTTACTTGCTGTTTTTACTTCTTTGTCTGAGAAATGTCTGTTCATTTCAGATGCCCATTTTTGAATCAGGTCTCTATATTTGGGGGGCTGATTGTTTTGCATTCTTTATATATTCTAGATAAGAGCCCTTTGTCTGAGGAGCATCTGGTAAAATTTTTTTCCCACATTGTAGGTTGTCTCTTAGTTCTGCTGATGGTTTCTTTTGCAGTGCAGAAGCTTTTTAATAAGATGAGATCCCCGTTGTTGATTCTTTCTGCTAGTTCCTGTGCTACTGAGGATTTGTTCATAAAATCTTGCCAATGCTCCTGGGTAGGAAGAATCAACATAGTGAAAATGGCCATACTACCAAAATGGTTATACAGATTCAATGCAATGCCAATTGAAATTCCAACACTGTATTTCACAGAACTAGAAAAAAAGAATCCAAAAATTCATTTGGAACCATAAGAGACCTAGAATAGCAAAAGCCATCCTAGGCAACAGAGACATGGCAGTGGGTATAACAATTCCCAATTTGAAACTATACTACAAAGCCACTGTGATAAAAACAGCATGGTACTGGCAAAGAAACAGACCTGAGGATCAGTGGAACAGATTGGAAGACACAAAAACAACTCCAGATGTACTCAGCTACATAATCTTTGACAAAGGAGCTGACCATCCTCAGTGGAGGAAAGATAGCCTCTTTAATAAATGGTATTGGAAAAACTGGATCTCAACCTGCCAAAGATTAAAACTGGACCCTTATCTTTCACCATGCACTAAATTAAAATCCAAGTGGATTAAAGATCTAAATATTAAAACAGAAACACTAAACTTGCTGGAAGATAACTTAGGCAGAACTCTTGAAGACTAAATAATTATTTTTGAGGCATTTCTAATCGCTTTTAATATTGGTTGAGGGCTGGGGATTTAGCTCAGCGATTTGGTGGCCTGCCTTGCAAGCGCAAGGACCCGAGTTCAATCCCTGGTACCAAAACAACAACAGCAAAACCAAAACAAAACATATAGATAGATAGATAGATAGATAGATAGATAGATAGATAGATAGATATATGGGTTGAGAAGCTATGCACATTCTCTCTGAATTCTCTGCTAAAGGGAAAAAATAACTTTAAAAGCAAAGCAGACTTTCTAAATGACAGAGATGTTTGGCTATAGTTGAGAACTAAAGGTTAAAGATAAAGGTCCATTTTCTTAGATGTAATTCCCATAGCCTTGGTCTTGCCTTGGGCAGCACACAGAGATTTCTAAAAACAAAGGTCAGCATCTGTATTAGAATGACCAGTCTACAGATAATGAAAATTTTTTTAATAATAGCATCAACTCATTTCAAACAATTTTTGTTAGCAGTTCAGGATCTTGAGTGGGAAATTATTCTTGGCTTTTGCCTAAATTATAGCAGCATTGTTATTTTTAAAAACTTTTTGTTAGTGCATGTTTGTAATATGTAGTGTTTACATTCATCTTGGGGGATAGGTTCCTACACTTAACATATTGTAATTCTTTTTATTCCCCTTCCTCTCCCCTCCTGCCCTCCTCTTTCAGTCTCTCCCCATTTATGATAGATCTATGTCCCTGTTTCCTTTGGTCTGTCTGTCTTTTGTTTTTGCTTTGTTTTTGAGATGTACTGTTGCTGTATCTAATTTTGCTTGAGATCATTATATCTTTGTTTATCCTGGGATCTATTCATGGGTGCGAACATTGTAAGAACCCCATGTTCTGTTGTTGCTTTTGCTGTAGCATCTGGTGGGGATCCACGCAGTGTGTATTCTGAACTGGTGGACTTCCTGTGAGCACCCTCTCTTGCCCTGTGCTTCCAAGCCAGGCTGTGCAGTACCCTTGAATGGTTGTCACATGGCTGAAGTCACATGGGGCATCTGAGGAGAGAATGCAGGTCCTCCCCTCCACGGTGAGGGGACCATTTCCTGCAGAGCTGTGGGGCCCAGCAGGGAGACCCAAGAGTAGCAGATTTGGTGGAGGAACTTGGCAACTAGGGACCTGAGAGGACTCAAGGAAGTCTTAAAATCACTACTCTCCATGACCCTTGCCAGTTTATGGAGTGAGGTTTGCATAAAGGATGAACTGTGTGTTTTCTACTTAAAGTCGGGAGAATGGAGGGGAAGAACCGGAAAACCCTAGAGAAATTTCACCCAGCTATTTCATGATGGAGCTGACAGCCTCAGGCATGGGCCTCTGGCCTGTAACTGCAGTGGGATTCCTCTGTGGCCCGTATTCCAGCCCCGTGAGCTCACAGAGCAAAAGCACTGCATACCTGAGAGGCCCAGCTCCAGCTTAGCCTGGCTGAACATCTGATGAAAATGTCCTGTTTCTGGCATTTACTAAAGAGGAGTCTTCACGGGGCAGCTAAGCACACAGAATTCTTAGCTTTGTGAGCTGGGCAGGTGGTCTTGGCCTACAAGCTGCAGGCCAGCCATCCTGTGAGAACTGTGTGATTAACACACCATACCACCTTCTTTGACAACCCCCCACCCCCTGCAATTTCTCTAAAGGGGAAAAAAGCGCCAAAAATGAGAAAGCACATTTATCATTCTATTTTGCATTAGTATAACAGCTCACCCAAGGCAGGCTTTTATGGAAAGGTGAACTTAGCTCACTGGTCTGGAAGCTCAAGGGCATGATGCCAGCCTTGGCTCTGCAGAGTGAGGACCCGGGGGTGTTGTTTCCTACACTGACAGATCATAGGGAGGCAGGAGCGTGTGCAAAAGGAAGAGGCCATGTAGGCAAAGAGGAAGCAGGAGAGGAGGGAGGAGCTGGCCTCACCTTCTCTGTTACAGCCCCCTGGAAGGACTAAGCAGAGTCCCAGAAGCACCTCCCACTAGGCCCCTCCTTGGGAACATGCCCAGGCCACAGCCAAACCACAGAGCATGAGAAGAGTTTCACTTCATCTACACCTACTCAGGAGACTCCCAGAGAGATCCCTGTACCTTTTTTATTTTCTAAGGGAAAAGTGGTTTGCTGTGATGATACCGGTCCATCATTTAAAATGTGAATACATACCGATTTGTTTTGTTTTTTTGTTTTTTTTTTTGGTACCGGGGATTGAACTCAGGTCCTTGCGTTTGCAAGGCAGGACACTGAACCACTGAGCTAAATCTCTGGCCCTTGAATACACACCGATTTAAGAGAAGCATTCAAGGGTATATTTTGTAAATATCCCTAAGTAAAAAGCAAGTATAAAACAATGAGAAATGCATCAGATGTGATTTGCTTCCTGATTCTTAGGACGTTCAGTGACCCCTATGTTGTCGCTCCCTCCTTTAGTAAAGTAGTGTGGCTAAGGAGATGTGTTGGAATTCAGAACGTGAATCTGACCCAGTTGTTTACAAGTCATGGGACATTGTTTCAATTAGCCAACCTTTCTGAGCCCAGTGTTTTGTATTTTTATCAGATAATAATTTTGCTCCAGATGAATATTGTAAGAATCACTCTTTGGAATAAACTAAGGTCACGTTTTATTCCAAGCCTCTGAGAATTTAATGTGCACATAAACTTGCTGGGAAGTTTGTTAAGACGTGAACTCTGAGTCATAGAGCTGGGGTGAGACCTGAGATTCTATATTTCGAACAAACTCCCAAGCTCCAGGCTGTGTCTGTGCCTTTTACGTTGAACAGCAGTTACCCCTCCCAGTGTAGATGTACCATCTCTCATCACTGACCCAACATTCATTGATTTATTGATACTCTTGAAACCTGAATATTTGCACTTAGCACAGTTAATGGAACTGTGCCCATTAGCTACTGGGAGTTGAAGAGAACAATTTCAGACCTAAGAACATGCTCTAACTTTGTAGGTTACTTTCTGCAATCTCACTGGTGTGCTGTGGCTTTTCTGTGAGGTTCCCCAGGGAGAAAGGTGCTATAAATCCAATGTATGGAAAAACCAAAGCCAGCAGCGCTGTATCCAGCCCGGCTCTCTCCATGCCCTGCCGGCTATAGTGATTATAACCCCCTTCATTCTTTCCCTACCCAGGAACACTCTTACTATAGCCAGCCAGGGGGTGGTGTCATTTGGCGATCTGGCCGGCGGTACTTTTAGTCCTCTTGCTGTTTTCCACTTTTCTTCCTGCTGCCCTCATCCCTTACGCCGCTGGCTTCCCAGGAGCCTCCCATGAGGTTTGCAGTTGCTGGCAGATGTCCTTCTGGCCAAGGCTTGCTCAGACATCCCAGCCTAGCCAACAGACTGAGACCCAGAATTATGTCACTTAGTTTGTGTATGAGTTTTCTGGGGCCGTCGTACCAAATCACCATACACAGAGGAGCCTAGAATAGCAGAAATCTACTGTCACACTCTTCAGGAGGCCAGGAGTCAGGAGTCCAGGTGCGAGTGGGTTGGTTCCCTGTGCAGGTCCCGAGGGAGCATTCTCTGCAGGCCTCTGTCCTTTGTCCTGGCAGGCAATTCTCAGCCTTCATTCCAAACTCTACCTCCATCCCCGCACCCTTTCCTCACCACGGCCCCGCGTGTCTTTTCTGTCCTTGTGCTTGGGGCTTATTCTAATGGACTGTGAACTCATTTCAGCTCTTGCCCTGACTATACCTACAAAAACCCTGTTTCTAAATAAGGTCAAGTTCTGAGGCTCCAAGGGATATATGAATTTGATGGGGACCCTGCTGAGGTCGCTGGAGTCGAGAAGAGCTCTCTGACAGGTGTTGGTAGTTTCTGGGAACTATGGAAGGGGAAAGGATGCAGGGACCCTCCTGGCACACAGAGGTGGGAACTCCGGAGAGCGACCATGACTCACTGGTGGCCTCATCAGGCAGAGGACAGGTCCCTGCAGTGTGGCCACAGTGATGCAGGGGGACGGGACACCCAGCATCAAGATGCCTGGCAGAGGAAGGGTGAGGTGCCAGGCACATCAAAGACATTTTGTTCTAAGAAAGCTTTGTGCCTGTGAGTTGTGGGGCTTAGGGTTGAAGGACACACGTTATACTCGGCTACTGAGAGGCTGACTTGACATTAGGAAAACAGAAAATGAAATGGTTGCTGGCTCAGGCATGACTAAGTATTTCATAAACATCAGGAGAATCATGGCCGGGTCTGCCTTGCACGCCGGGTGGACGAGGACAGGTTTGGAGAGGGCTCCCTGCAGAGACCTCGGAGATGAGGCTGCTAGAGGAAAGAGGTGGCTCAGACAGAGACATCGTGCAGGAACAGCTGTGAGTTTGCACGTGGCTCAAGGCAAGGGCAGGTGGAGGCAGACGGGAAGCCCGGCCAGGCGTGACTTCACCCGACTGTGGCAGGTAGGCGGGAGCAGGCAGAAGATTGAGACACAAGGGCCGGACAGGCTCTGCGCTGAGCTCTAGGGCACCCAATAGTGGGCCCGTCTCCCTGCTCCTTACCTTTCTAAAGACTTACCATTGGAGCCCTTTTAAGTTGCACTGACTCCATTCACATTAGGGTGCACGTTCCTTACTTTTTATCCCATATGAAGGATGGAAGACAACAGTGGTGGGAGCATGCTTGTCCCGGGAGGCCCGAGTCCCTCCTATAAAAGGGACAGGCATTTGCAGAGAACTTACCCACATCTCCAGGCCACCTCTCGATGTCTTACGAAACCCAATAACATGTGAGTTATATGTGAAGAGTTACTGTACCATGAGATGTAGGGAATCGCGTCTATGCAAGATCTGTGTGAGGCAGGGTTTTCCCAAGTATTGTTGATCTGCAGGTGGCTGAATCCAAGGGCCTCCTGTTGTTCCTGTAGAGAACAGGGAGTCCCAGAAAGAGGTGATGGGGAGCCATCTCCTCTCTGGCTGTGATAAAAGAAAACGTGGGCTCTGAAATACTGGAAAGCAGAGACATGGTTCTCAGACAAATAGGCCCTGATTTCTGCCTTCTCCCCTCCTGTATCCTGGCTTATGCCAAATTTGCTTTGAAAACCCAGGAAAAGCCACTGTTGCTAACAGACAGTCCCTGGTAGAGAAGCATCCTGATGTCCTTAAGACAGTGAAATACTACAGTAGTTAAAATAAAATTTTAGTACAAGTTTCCTCAAATACATGTGATATGCTGAGAAAATATTTGTTTTGTATCTGAAATTCAAATTCAACTGGGTGTTCGGCTTTTATATTTGGTACCCTACTGTAATAAAACTTGGCAAATTAAGCCCAGAACTTTCTGAGCTAACTGCCTGGTTGTGGTGGGGTCTTACTTCCCCAGGCTCCTGTACGTGTGCTCAGCCCATCCCTCATTACTCTGCCACAGCACCCAGCTCCCATTGCACGCTAGTTGGAGTTCACAGGAGGCTTGTTTTCCCCTCAGAGCTGTGAACTTGGACCTAGTTTTGCCTACACAGAAGTGGCTAGGGGCAGACAGGAAGACCATGCGCCCTAGAGACAGCGGCCTCTAAGTCCTATCTAGACCGAGAGCAGGAAGGATATTGCTCTGAGGACCCCACGGCCAGCCAGGGTGCTAGACAAAGAAGCCCTTGGGAAACTGGGAGTCCCAGCTCTCCTCCTGCCACTCCCAGGCAGAAGTGCCTTTGGCTTCTCACTACAGGAAGAAAACAACCATTAAAAATGCATCCAGGATTAAAACCACCATTTCAAAAGCACATCATTAAAGCAAGCTGTGACCCAAATATCTGTTGTGTGCTTAAGAACTTTTTAAAAAAGTTTTAAGCTATTGAAAAGAATTGAAAAAGTGACACACCAAAAGAAAGGAAGGAGGGAGGAAAGGAAGGAGGTGGCGGGGAACAAAAGAAAAATGAGCTAGGAATCTTGTTAGATTGGTCTCTGGGAATTTTGTGGTAACTTAAAAATTTGTTTTCAAAAATACAAGTTGGAGGGAGAATTGTAGAACCCAAGTGGAAATAGCGGGATTTTGACAGTTTCAAGGGTGGTGGAGCGAAGCCAGGGTCTGAAGCCCAGATGAATGTGCTTTGGAAATGAAAGCCCAGCCCAGGAAATGCACTTGTAGGAAGCATAATGTTAAATGCACCACGTCTGGCAGCTAAGGGAAACCTCAGCTCTAGGAGCTTTCTCACCCTCGGAGGGCACAGAGCCAGCCCATGGGTCACTGAGGGCACAATGTGCAAAGTTTAAAGGTTGGGATAATTGGTCTCAAATCCTTCCTGGCCCACTCCTTTGATTTATGACTAGTGGAAGCGACTTAGCTACTCTTGTCAATTTCTATAGGCTTCGGAGGATTGCACATAAAATTTGACTTTTTAGAACATGGTCCTTCACGGGACTCTTTATGTTGCTGATTAATATTCTGCTAGCTATAGAAGTAGCAGCAAAGATGTATCTTCCACTAAACTCTTAGTACCTCCCCACCGCCTGTCTCTCCCTCTTTCTGTGTCTTGCTCTAAAAAAATGAGAACTGTGTCCTTACCCTCATAGTAACGCTGAGATCACCCTCAAGATAAAGCCCAGTCTGAAACTATAGGTATAGGTTCTACAACAACCTCTCCCAGCCTTGCTTTTGTCAGTGGAGCTGCAATTAGAGAAGCTGCCACTAGGTGGTGCCTTGAGTCATCGGGCCTGAAAGGCCCCCCTGGCAGGGCTGTTTAGTGTCAGGTAGATTCGTATATGAGCTAATCAGGTATGTTTATTTTTTTTTGGTAACGTCATATTAACATTGGCATTTTTATAAAGTACTAACAACAATCATTGATTTTTAAGAACTGTTTATTGAAGAACTGATATTCTTTAGATTAAAGATTAAAAAATTTGTGGACTCCCATAAAATGTATGCCCTCAGAGTATTACTAATCCTGGTTTTCCATATTCTCTTTTCAGAGGAGCATTTTTACTCTGCAGTGCATGAGGAATACTTGGAAGTCCTCTCTGTGGAAATAGTTGGTGTCAGATACTCTTTTACATTTGTTTGCAGCTCACTGTGGGAAAGCTTACTCTCCTGCCTTCTTTTGTGTCTGAAAGCTGCCTCCCTTCTTTCAGAGGGGCTTGGCTGTTGAGTTCTATGCTCCAGAGAACTTCCCTTTCAGGCCAAGGAGGCAGTTGCCAGGCAAGATGTACAGAAAACAACTCCTCTGGCCTCGTAATGGTATGATGGTCTCTTTCAAGTCTGCAGGGTGTCACAGGCAATTTTGTCCCACTTCATCCTCCCTTTAAAATGTGAACATGCTTAAATCAGGAAGACGTGGCTGTTAACATCCTGGCTCTGTGGTCAAGTGCACTTGGACTTCACAACTACCTCCTACCCTCTCTGGCCTCATCTATGAAGTGGGGACATTAGAGTGTTTAAGTTTCATAGAGTTGTGATGATCAAATGAGATGCTACTTATACTCAGTCATAAAATAATGGACACATAATAGCGACCATTACTAAAATGAACTACCCTTAAAACATCATTGAATGAAGTAGATTAAGAGGGGGAATGGAACGCAGGAACTATAGAACATGGCGATCATAAACGTCACATGAATTACTAGACTCAGCCTTATATTTGTTTCCAAACTTCCCACTAGCGAAAGTGAAATCACAGTCAGGTTCTCCGATGTGCTTCCTATGGACCGCAAGGCCAAACCTGCCACTCCCTCAGGGAAACATGATTGTTGGTTCTTAATTCCAAAAATTTATCTTTTCCCCTGAGGCATCATGCAGCAAATGTGAACTTGTGTGAGAGACAGTAACACCAACAGCAATGTCGTATGAGGTATGGTGGGCACCCCTTTAACACAAACCAGGGAAAAGTAGGAGGCAGTCAAGAGCCCAAGTGTCCGTGTGCTGGGCAGAGGCTGAGGTGGTTCTGAGATTCACATGCTTGGTGCACACGTGCTGTATAATCTTGAGTAGGTACAGGACCGTGGGCAAGGGGTTCCCCCGATGTATTAAGAGTCCCTGATCAATTGACTTTAAGGTCATCACAAAGGGGCTTCACTGGCCGGCCAGACCTAATTCCCTCATGAAAGGAGACCTGTAGATCAGGGAGAGGCTCCTGCCAGAATCGAGGCTCTGAAGACTGAGAGGAGTCCACCCAGCTAGAAAATGAGGGTGACTTCTAGGAGCTGAGAAAACTAAAAGGCAGCCAGAAGCAGAGAGAGAGAGAGAGAGAGAGAGAGAGAGA
>NW_022900943.1:24777541-24879181 GCF_012274545.1 Fukomys damarensis | reverse complement strand
TGAAGACTGGGGAGTCCACCCAGCTAGAAAATGAGGGTGACTTCTAGGAGCTGAGAAAACTAAAAGGCAGCCAGAAGCAGAGAGAGAGAGAGAGAGAGAGAGAGAGAAACAGGGACCTCTCTTGTCTCACATTCACAACACACTCAATCCTGCCATCGTCCTGAACAGGCTGGGAAGAGGGTCCTGAGCTCCGGAGGACAAGGCAACCTAGCAGATACCCCGATTCCAGCTTTTCCAAACGTTGAACAGGAATCTAGCTTCTCTGTGCCTAGATTTCTGACCTACAAACACGTAAAATCATATTTATTACGCAGCAGTAGCAAATGAATAAACACCATAATGCCAAAGTCCACAGCCTTTGGATAGATTCAGAAATTAAACCTGAAATATCTAGAGCCTTTCCCTAGCTAAATTAATATAGCATCAATAGAAAAAAATGTTAATAGACATGCCATGAAAAAATGAAAACTTCTTTTTTCAAACCCTGACTGCTGACCTTAGAGAGAAGGTCCAGTGGTGGGGCAGAGTCCTGAAGTCTAGAGTTTGTTATAGCCGCAGTGAGGGGCATGGCATAGAGGAGAAGGCTGAAGAGACAGTCTCAGAATGGACAAAACTCTGGGCACTCCTATGGTCTCATTACCAAGAAAAACCTTGATATCTCCATTGCTACCAAAATAAAAGAGTCTAGTCTGGTCCTTTCTTCCACTGCCACTGTTATCACATAACCCTAACTCTGCTTGACTTCCACAATCTTGCCAAAGTCCCAGTGGCCTGGCTGTTAGCCATGGGAGACCAGGCCACCTGAATAAACAGACCCTCTAAGATGCCCTGTTCAGAGTAAGTCAGGTTAAGTGTAAACAGAAGGGCGGGGAGTGGAAGGTAGGCCAGCCCAAAGCCAAGGTCACAGGTAGAATTGGGCTTGAAGGATGGGGACAGAATCTGATCCCTTCTCCCCTATGTCTGAGTAGTGGAAGAAATGGGAAATAATTCTTACAAGAAAAGGGGAAGAAGCAAGGCACAGTGGCACGGGGCTGTAATTCCAGTCCTTAGAAAGGCTGAGGGTGGTGGAGTCTTGCCCAAGCAACTTAGCAAGAGCCTGTCTCACAGTTCAAGAGCTAGGGGAGTGGGTGGGGGTGTAGCTTCGTGGTAGAGAGCCCCTGGGTTCAGTGCCCAGAACCACTCAAAACAACAGTAGCAAAAAAAGGTGAAGAGTTTGTAAGCTTCAAATTCCAAGCTTCAGAAAAGACGGTGAGAAGTAGGGAGGGAAGGGGAGTAGGGTGTAACTGCTGAAAGACAAGGAGGCTGTGCTCTGTACCAAGAAGGAGGGGGCTATGCTGTGTGCTGTTGAAATAATAGACACCGAACCATGAAGGCTGAAGCCCTGGGAATTAGCAGGACTTGCAGTTTAGCCTCTGACTCTCACCCACCAGGGAATTGACTGGAGTATAAACCAATTATATTCCATGAGGAAATGGGTCCCCAGCTGGTTCTGAAGCTACTTATGTCTGGCCAGTAGCATATCCTAAGCCCCCTCCTGGGAAACTAGTGATAAAATTAGTATATTAAGGAGCCCACGTGTATGTGGGTATCGTTGTTCAGTGCCACTCAGTTTTGCTAATGTTTGTTCAGTTCAGTAAGTATCACTAAACACTGCATTCATTGACAGAGTTTCATTAAATTTTTAGGGTTGTGTTTTCCCCTAACACAAGTATATACATTCTCTTTCTAAGTGAAGAATTTGATATGCAGATATACGTTTTCATGAACTGTAGCATAGTTATAACATGTTTCTCTTTGATCTTGATGTATGTTATCAGTTTGGGTTAAATGTGAAGATTTTTCATGTCTTATTCATTCACAGAATACTAATGAACCCACCAGTGTTCCGGGCACTTGGCAGGGGCAGAGGGACGCATCAATGAAGAAATGAGGCTGGGGTCTGTGTTCGTCTGTTCAGGCCACTGTGACAAAATGCCTTAGACTGAGTCATTTATAAACAACAGCCCTCATTGCTCACTGTTCTGGAGGCTAGGAAGTCCAAGACAAAGGCCCTAGAAGGTTCGGTGTCTGCTGAGGGCACCATCTCGTTGCATCCTCACTTGGTACAAGGGACAAACAAGTCCCTTCAGGCCACTTTTGTGACATTAATCCTATACACAGGGGCTCTGCTTTGGGGGCCTTGTCAGCTCCAAAGTGATAGATTTCAGCATATGAATTTTGGAGGGACACAGTCATTTAGACCATAGCAGATCCCTGCCCCTGAGGGGTCTGCCCCCACACTTTTAAGAAACTCTACATTTTAAAAAACCTTGGCTAACTTTGTTTCAGGCTAAAGAACTTTTGAAGGATATTTACCATTTTATAGCATCCTGGTCCTGTGTGGAAGAGTGGATGAGCTTCAGAGCAGGTGTCACTGTTGCATCTGGACAACCAGCCATCCAGAGCCTCAGGGTCACTGATGAATGTGTGTGTGATGAAAGAAAAAAATTTGAGGGCAGTTTTACCTTTGGGGGTAACTGCACTGCCTTTCTGGTGATCTAAGAGACATCTGGGCTCACACACTGGACATGTTGATGACTTTTAGGGCCAACCCAGAGTAGCCCTCGTGCTGGCTCTGAGGAGCAGCCAGGCCCTTCATCTTTTGTGTCTCTGTGCTGTAGCTGGACCTTGCTCTCTGATTGCTTTGTATCCTCACCTAGGTCTGACTCCCTCATCCTCCTTCGAAATTGTGATGAATGCTATTGGGCTTCCTGTAGTGTGACTGTGGTGGGTGTTTTCCTCTGTGCTTCAGGAGAAGGGTGCCCCAAACACTAAATGCTTAAAAAGAATTAAAGAATATATTTTTTCAGCTATAGAATGCTAATATTGAAAAAGATCACCTCTCCATCTCATTTTATCAAAGAGAAAACTGGAGTCTTTGGGTCCAGATGGGCTTTGCAAAACCTCTGCACAGATAGATGCCTGACCTGAGATCACTTGTGGAGTCCCCTGTCCTTTCTTTGGAAGCCACATCACAGCCATCCTGTGCTTAGGAACACCAGGAAGCACTTCAGAAATCTCCTTGGGGGCCCTTTTAAGCAGAGAGAAAGATAAAAATGCCAAAAACATGGCAGCAGGTGGATCATGAAAAGAATAATTGTTTGTAATTTGAGAGTTGGAACAAGAAGGCTGAGCCTCACCTTGCTTAACCTCAGCTGAAAACGTATCAGGTTACTTGGGTGTTTAGTTACTGTGTGCTTGTCTGAGAGTGACTGTGAACGTCCCATGAGTTTTGATTTGGGGTCACAGATAAATTCTAGTGAAGGTAAATTCCCCAAATATATAATCTATGAGTAATGAGGAATGCTGGACTTCTTGGTGGCCTGTTCAGAAAGGTAGGAGGGAAGTGGACAAAACGAGGGTTATGGTCACTGTCTCCTGTGTGTGACCCAGGCTAAGCACTGGGTCTTTGTTGGGGCTGACTGTAAGCCCCAGAGCGGGTAGAAATGTTGAGACATGGAAGAACTCCCTCTACCATTTTGGTTTGGTGTATCCCGCTTTACAAACTAATACTTAAGACCACTGAGGTAAAGAATGCAGGATGAAGATGGGAAAGGAAAATTCCTTTAGCTGACAGCTAAGAAGGAAATTCCAAAGCCCCAGGATCCTGCAGTGTCTGGGACACCATGGGACATTGGAATCCCAAACGTCCACCTGTCCGGGGTCATGTATTTGTGTGTTCTCTGCTATTTCTAATGTTCATGTCTAGGCAGGGAGGAGGGAATAGTTCTGAGTCACTACGAAGCCTACAAAGGAAATTTCTAGAATTGTTCTCTCCATTGAATTTATGGAGAGAAGGCCAGAGAGGGCTTTGGCTTGTGTTATCAAAGAGATTTATTTCTTACTGTTTGTTTTCAGCTCAGCCTTGGCCATTCCTGCCTATCTTGTGTTAGCTGAATGGACAAAGCTAGATTTTCCTTCCTTTGCATTTGTTTGAATATGAAACCTGTTTTAGAGGGAGTGGGGAAAAGATTTTGGGGTTGCTTTCAGGTCGTTTTGGAGAGAAGGGAATTACTGGTTTCAATTGAGAGTCAACAGTACCCCAGGGAAAATAATGGAGACAACCTGTGTATGCTAAGACCAGACTGTTGTCTTGATTTTTAGGGTCTCTAGAAATGTCTGGTCATTTGCCCTGGACTGGTTGACAGAGACTTTATAAAAATAAACAGGGCCAGGGATTTAGCTCCGTGGTTCCGCTGCCTGCTTTGTAAGTGCAAGGTCCCAAGTTGGACCCCTGGTACCAAAAGAAAAAAAAAATTTTTTTTTGCTCTGAGAAGCAAAGGGCATAACAGTGTTTGCTTAATTACCTAAATTTTGCTAAAAGCAATCTGAACCAGAACAATTCCAACTGTTTCCACTGGGTGGTACATCTACAATTTAAGGTATTTCTGGCAAAGGGAAGCCAAAATGATTAAAATGCAGTGTGTATATGTATCAACTTCCCAAGATGAATGTACTTATGCATAACAAACTATCCTAATTTTAAACAAATTTGAGAAAAAGATTCTGAAGAGTTGGGGAAATTTGCTTAAGTGAATTCTTTTGCTTTTTCCAGTAATTAAATACCTATTTTAAAAAGATTCCTAGTCCACACTTTGCATATCTTTTACAATCATCTTGATAAAGAGTAAGCTTGCGTGTATACACAGTAAGTTATATTTTTCACGATCCTGCCCATATATCTTATGTAGTACTCAGAAGAGTGTGTGTTTCATAAATACATGCTCAATGAATGAGAATGAAGTGATAGCACTGTGCTACTCGGTCATGGCCAATTAGAAATTATCCATTTATTCAAAGGGTTGGCAAACAGTTCTTGTAAAGGGCTAGCTAGCATCCTAGGCTTTGTGGACCTTAAAGGCTCTGGCACTACAGCTTGTCACTGATGTTGTAGATGTGAAACAGACATTTGACAGGGCCTGTGTTCTTGTAGAATATGGTTTAACATTATCAAGTAGTAAGATACATATGGCCCAGTTGGTGTATTTTACCCAATCTGTGCATTAGAGCACAGATTGATATCCGGTAAACGTCAGAAATCACTGTGGTTAAAAAAAGAGATCTCTGAGTAGCAAGGATGATGCTCTCCATTCACCTGATTCCAGTTTTACCTCCCACCTCAGCACATAGGTAGACTTCATTGCCCAGCCGTATTGATCAGCTTTCATCACTGAAATGCATTATCTGACACCTACTGCTTCAAGAAAGGGAGGTTTAATTTGGTTTTGCTATTTCAGGGGGCTCAGTCCCTGCTAAGGAGATCTCTGAGTAGCAAGGATGATGCTCTCCATTCACCTGATTCCAGTTTTACCTCCCACCTCAGCACATAGGTAGACTTCATTGCCCAGCCGTATTGATCAGCTTTCATCACTGAAATGCATTATCTGACACCTACTGCTTCAAGAAAGGGAGGTTTAATTTGGTTTTGCTATTTCAGGGGGCTCAGTCCCTGCTAAGCTGGCTTCAAGGCAAAAACATTATGATGGGTGAGTGTGGCACAGCAAGCGCTTCGGTCCACGGCAGCTGGGAAGCAGAGCGGGGGAAAATGTCAGCGAGGAAGACGTGAGGGACCAGACGGAGTGCCCACAGTCAAGTCTCCACGGTCCACCCAGACACACCCAGCCGTGTGCTTTACTAATCCCGCGTGTGGCTCACAAACCGATCAACACAGTGAAGCTTCGCCACGCGGCAACCTCTCTTCGTACTAAAGTCAAGGCTTCTGATCCGTTCTGGACCATGAGCTGTGTCCAGATGTGGCCCATAGAACTTCCTGTACCCTGCTCTATTCTCTTCCCTCCTCGCAGACTGGGCACAGTAATCTGGTGGAAGACTCCAGGGCCTAGGAACCTGGGTCCCTTGGTGACTGTGGAGTAGTCCTCCCCACTCCCACCCTGGACTTGCACTGGACAGTGAAGGAGTATAAAATCAGCCTGTGTCGCGAAGGCATGGAATGTGAGAGTCTTTTTCCATTCCTTTCTAGTCCTACCATGTCTGAGCTCAGATCTGGATGAAGAAAATAAAATGAAAAATTAGGAATTTGCTAAATTATACTTCTTTTAACACAAATGTGTACTAAAAAGCTAAATGAATCCTCCAAAGACAGAGGAGAGGAAACAAGATGGTAGCACAGCTAGAAGAGCCCTATATAAAATGACCGTTATCATCTCTGGCTACAAATAATTTAACTGGCCCAGAACAAATGAATTTCTAGGAGACAGCTTCCATTGGCCAAAGAGAATCAGCTGACACCTGAGTGTAAGTTTCATATCCATAGACTCAACCAATTGGTAATTAAAGACATTTGAGAAAAACTTCACCTGTATTGAATATGCAGACATTTTAATTGTCATTATTTCCGAACCAATACAGTGTAACAAATATTTTCATAGCATTTACATTGTATCCGGTATTATAAGTAATCTAGAGATGATTTAAAGTGTTTTGGGTATATGTCCATAGGTTCTGTGAAAATACTGTGCCATTTTACGTCAGGGACTTGGTGTCCTTGGCTTATCATATCCCCAGGGTCAAGCCCCTGAGGATACTGAGGGCCAACTATACTTACTCCTGTTTTGGAGGATTGAGACCAGGGCTATAAGGTGCTGCTTGGTAAATTATACTTTGAATACGTTCATCACCCCCGAGCTGAAGAGCTTGGGTGCTTTTCAGTGCATCTTAGAAGGGACATTAGGTGAAATGTGGTGTTGCAAAGACCTGATCTGGTCTATACCCTTAGGCAGTGACACCTCGAGGGGTGAGCACAGCTCAGAATGTGTGCCATGGTGGGCTACAGGGGCGATACAGCCTCCTCCTTCCATCAGGCTCTCTCCAGTGGGAATTCGATTGATTTCCTTCACCCACCCCAAAGTGAAATTCCTCCTTTTCTTTGCTCTCAGCATTTGTGTTTGAGCTTTGTAGTTCCCACCCTCAGGGATGAGAGTTAATGGTGAAACCCTCAAAGGGAGAGCCTGTGTATCCCTAGAAGCCAGCCCGGGTCTGGCACGAAGCAGGTGTGTGCCACTGAGGAGTGAGGGGTGAGTGAGCCTTGTTGTCAGTGTTCAGCTTAACTTGGAGCCTTGAGGGCACCCCATCTGAGGCCCAACCTGCTAGTTCCGCCTGACATACAGTTGTAGGCGATTTTGCATCTAAATAAAATGGAAGGAACAGCAATGGAAGCACTCGTGTGTCAGTTCAGGTTTGATCGACATATGAGAATAACTCATAGGCACTGCACTGTCTGAGGCTGTTGGAGCTGTGAGGAAGGCTTTGGAAGGCTGCCGCCTCTGCACTCTTGGTTGGTGGCCTGAAGTCGCTATGGATGAACAAGGCTTGGGGGTGGGAAATAAAGCTGGATGGGAAGCAGAGCCGAACAGAAACAAACTGGAATTCGTGGAAGCAAATTGCACCTGTCCCTCCCCACACCCATCTTAATAATGAAGGTAACTCGTTCATGGTGGCACATTTTGCTTTAGCACATTTGTTTGTGCAGGACATGGAGAAGCAGACCCAGGATTTGGAGAAGATCCAAGCAGAAGCTGAGGGTGGTGAGGGTCCTGCTGTGCCTTGCCGTGGTGAGGTTGACCAGAAGACCAGTCCAGCATGTGTCAGCTGAAACAGACTTGCAACCTCCTGAGTACAGCTGTGGTGTCTCTCCTGCCTCTCAAAACTACATCATATTTCCTTTGTGATCAACACTAACCCAAGACCATGTGTAGAAGAAAATTATGGGAAACCCTATTAAGGCTTAGCCAAGCTGGCCCAGAATAAGGCCATATGTCCCGTCTCCTTGTTGCATTATTAGGTCCCACTATAGCTGCAGGTGTTCGTGCCAAAGTAATTTTTCACAGGAGCTTTGGAAAGAGCCCCCTGCCAAGAAACCCACTGAAGTATGCCCTGAGGAAAAAATTAAGTAACTTGGTCTTTCCTGCCAACATTTTGTCACCAGTGAATTCTGTTATTTCTTTGTTGTTGGAGAAAAGACGAAGACAAAGATTATAGTAAAAATACAGATTTTTGTTGAATCTTGAGCTGAGTTTTAGAAGATGAAATTCCATTTTGAGTGTAGTAGAAAGTCTAGGTGGCTTTAGACCTGCAGTTACGTATTCAAGTGACCACACAATGGTGGGGTCAGGCTGGTGAGAGTAGTGACCAATGGAAAGTGGTCCTTGCTGGAGTTGGGACTTTACAGAGAAGCTGAAAACTGATCAAAAGAAGATTGTGATCAAATTTGGAAAACCAAAATGTCACACTCAAGTCAATGGTCATTGTGTTAGTCTTTCTGTTGCTGTAATAATACCTGCCATAATCAAGTTATAAAAATAAAAGGCAGGGCTCACAGTGTTGGAGGTCTCGGTCTGTGATCAACTGGCCCTGTAGCTTTTAGACTTTTGGCGAGGCAGTTAAGTACCTCATGGTGGGTATGGTGGAACATAGGAAACTGCTCATCTCATGACCAGGAAGCAGAAGAAAGAGAAAGGAAGAGACCTGGTTCTACAGTCCCCTTTGATGGCCTCAGTGACCTTAAAGTCCTCCCATTAGGTACCAACTGTTAAAGGTATCACCTCCCCAAAGCCTAATCTGGAAACCGAGCCAACACATGGATCCTTGGGAGGTAGTCAAGGCCCAAACTATAGCAGTCATTTAAAAATATTGAAGAATTTTTGAAGAAAAATTATTAGAGTTATTTTGAAGGCAGGATTCTATATGTTTTTCTGATTTTTTTCATTGTTTGAGTTCTATCGGTTACTGAAATATGTTAAAAATCTCCCATGAAATTAAGATTTTTGTTTCCCCATTTTGACCTGTGAGATTTTCCTCTCTATCCTGTAAGCCTGTTATTTGCTATATAAAACTTCAGAGCTATATCTTTCTGAACCTATTTGTCATTTGAAATACCCTCTCTTGTACTTCTAATTCTGTTGTTCACCTTAAAGTCAACTTTTAGATTAAGAGCCTCCCGATTCCCTTGGGTTCATGTTTGTGTGTTGCATCCTTCCCTATCTTTTTCCTCCTCATCTCTCTTAGTGTTGTGTTCTTTTCTCAGGCTTGGCTATTTTTGGTGGTGTGCCGAAGACATATTTGAAAGAATAATTTGAGGTTGTAGAAGATGTTACGTTTCAAACTCCAAAAAGGAGTTTCCCTTTCTTCTGCTAGGTTTCTGGAGCACATGGTTCCCGAGATTAGGAGGAGTTGAAGCTGAGTTGCAGGACTCATCTCAGGACTGAGTCACCTCAGGACTGCCTGTCGGTTTCTCAACAGAGCTGCTAAGGGGCTTTGCTCCTCCAACCCTTAAAACCTCTGCCTCTATCTTCCTGGCCCTGTTACTGTGAAACAGGAACTGCTGAAAAGCCAATTGCTCCTTCCAGAATAAGCAGCAGTTGCAGGGAAAGATGTTGTAGATGCTAGGCTGGGCTCCTTGGGCAACATTGTCTCTTGTGCTCTGGCTCAGCAATTATTTACCATTTCTTGACTTCTAATTATATTTAAAATATAATTTATCTGTCTGCCTTTAATGGAAAAATTGATCCAAATTTCCTAGTTATCCTTCATCAAAAGCAGAGGTTGTTTTGTTTTCTATAGGAAAAACTTTTTTACATCATGAATTGGATTTTTTTTTTTTCTGGTATTGGGGATTGAGCTCAGGACCTTGTGCTTGTGAGGCAGGTGTGGTGCTACTGAGCTAAATCTCTGGCCCTGGCATTTTCTTTTTAATGTTAGGAGATTGGGTCTCACTGTGCTGTCCATACTGTCTTCCAAGTCCTGGGCTTATGTTTTACATGTGTGATCCTTTCTAGTAGGTAGGACTACACATTAGTACCACAGTGCCTAGCTTGCATTTTCTTTATAATATTAGAAAGGCTTTAAAATTGGATAGTTATGAAGCATTGAAATTTTAGATCATAATTTTTGTTTAATAGAAATGTGGTATAATTCTGAACCTTGATGCCGTCTCTAAAACAAGGAGGGTGATTGTATAAAAGTTGGAAACACTATGGTACTGGGAACTCTCATTTGTAAATAAACATTTTATTTTAAGCTCTCTTGCATTTACAGAGCTTGTTACATTTATGGGTATTATATACTATAGTAGATACTTGAAATATCATCATATTACATTATCAGCTTTTTATTGTCTATAAATTAATTAATTTTAATGAAAATGCCAGCCAGATGAGAAGAATTCACTTAAGAGCTGTTCTGAGTAAATTAGTAACAATGTCTTAGATACTGGAACATTAAGAGAGTAGATTTTAAGTGCTCTCATCATGAAAAAATAAGTATGTCCGGTAATACAAATGGTAAATGGCTTGATTTAGGCAGCTCACAAAGTAGACATATATCAAAACATCATGTTGTACACCATAAACAGTTTTAATTTTCCAATTAAAAATTCATGGGTAAAAATTTTAAAAGTTAAAAACAATGCTTACTTGTCTAACGAAAGCACTGAGAGCTCAAGTGCCCTGGGGAGACAAAGTCTCCTTTCCTTTGTAAGAAGGCAAGCCCTGGGGTACGGGCTCTGGGCCACTGGCCCCATTTGTGGTATGGACGCCCTGTGGTGAGGGACTAGTGGACGTTGGCAGCCCGCTGGGCACTGGGTCCCAGCCAGAAGAGCTCACTGTGGTTGACAGGGGCTGTCACCAGCAGCCACAGGCTCTTCAGGAAGCCAGCAAGGCGCCAACAGAGGCATCAACTTCCCCAGGAGTTTTGGTGTGAAACATACCCGGAGAACACATGTTTTCCTGTTCACCCTTTAAAGCAGCGAGGATGGTGATTTCATTTGAGGAAAAGCAAAGTCAGTGATGAGCTCTGTATTTTGAGATCCTGGTCATGTTTCTGTATCTACTGGGTTCATTCTTTTAATACTTGCTCCTTTGAGGTTTTGTATTCCAATTAAGCCAGTTCATTAAGCAGTATCAACTTAATAGGCTGCTCTGGATGGATTTGGCCATAGAATTCAGTAGACTCATATTTTAAAATCTTACTTTAACTGTATATTTTTGTTCATATTTCTCATACATATTGATTGTATTTATCATAGGGAATCTGCATCTGTACATAATATGTCTTCACTCTTCTCTTTTTTTCCCATTCCCCTCCCATCCCTTCAACCCATCGTCCTCTCCCCATTTATGAAAGCTTTGTTTCTATTTTCCCTTCTCTTATCTTTTTCCTTTCCTTCCCTTCTCTTTCCTCTCTTCCTTCTCTCATTCCCCTTTCCATCTGAGCATGTTTTTCCCTCTTCCCAATATCTGTAACCAGTTATGCTCCTTGTTTACCCTTTGGGTTTCTCATGAGAGAGAAACAGTGCAATATTTAAACGTGTATGTTCGATTTATTTAACTGGAGATCATGGTCTCAAGGTGCATCCGTTTTCCAAGCAGATCCATTTTATTCATCTGCTTCCTGGACATCACTTGAATGTTGGCTGCCTCCCACTCAGCGTGCGCTCTCCCTAACTCGTGACATTTCCCCCAGGCCTGATCCTCTTCTGACTTTTTGTCTGCTCTCCATGAAATGAAGAAGCCAGTTTTAAATGTCGCAAAACCTCCCCTGTGGCATGAGGGGCCCCTGGCTCTTAGAATTTGTGCATGGTTGAGGCAGCTGGACTACTGCCCTTCAAAATGTCTCTGCTGTTGTGTGCGAGATCCTCGGCTATGCCAGAGAGAGGTGGCCGTAACCTTCTACGCTTACAATGCACAGACACGGCTAACAGTGTACAAAAGTCATCCACTCGTATTCCATTTAGCAAGGTAATAGGTCACCTTCTCCCTCATTCCTCCCTGCCTTCCTAATGTTTGTCCTTCGACACTGGAGCCTTGGCTGTGCCACTCTCTCTACCAGCCACCCTCATACCAGCTCATTACTGAACAGGCACTTGCCAGGCTGTCCTTGCTCAGCAGTGACAAAACAAGTTTGCTGACTGAGGAACCTTTCCACGTGGAAATTAAAGAGACATTAATGGACAGTGGAGAAATAAAGGACATTAGCGGAACAAAGGGCAGACTTCGGAAAAGTCTGGAGGTTAGGTGATAACGTATCAATGTGAATTCCTGATTTTGACCATTATACTGCAGTTATGCTAGAGAAAATCATACTGCAGTATTTAGAGATGAGGAGGGAAAGTGTCTACAGCTTACTCTCAAATAATGAGAAAAAAGACCCATGGGTGTGGTGGCACGTGTATGTGTTTAAATCTACGGGAGCCGGAGGGTTAGGGTATAAGTAAAACAAGGTAGTAAGTTGCAAACATTTGACCAATCTTGAAAGAAAGGCATAGAGGAAGT
The DNA here is from genome assembly GCF_012274545.1 of Fukomys damarensis. Lineage (NCBI taxonomy): Eukaryota > Metazoa > Chordata > Mammalia > Rodentia > Bathyergidae > Fukomys > Fukomys damarensis. Next base: position 24,866,855 of record NW_022900943.1, on the reverse strand, counting down.
CTTTGAACCATTTCCCTCACATTTTTTACGTCATCAGTTATTTCAAAATATGAGGTTAAAATTAAAAAAAGATCTTGATGGGCAGGAAACCAGGCAGAGGAAGCCAGTGTCAGAGAAGAATCCTCTGAACTTGGACTACGTCTCACTTCTTGAGTACAGTCTGTTTCACATTCAAGTCCTGTTGGGTTTCCCAAGAGCCTCAGCTCTCCTCTTCCTCTCAGCAAGATTCTCCCCAAATCTCTCACCTGGCTGACACACTATGTCTTCCTCTTCTGGCTGAGCTCCCCTGGCTCAGGTCCATGCCCTGGTAGCCTGCATTCCTCTTTGCCATCTCCCTGGGATCTGCTTTTTCACTTTACTAGCTCTCTTCTGGCTGCCTCAGTTGCTCTCAAACAGGAACAGATGGCTTCTTTCCAACCTCTAGCCTCTAAATTTAAAATACCTGTCTTCCTGTATCTTCAAGATAACTCAGGAAATGTCATGAGAACAAAGCCAAAGTTCAGTTTCTCTACTGCAGCACCTATCAGTCAGGATATGTGTAATAAGTTATGCTGTGGTAACAAATTGCCCCTCAAGTTTAGCTCTCTTAAATCATTGCTGATGAAAACGAACAACTGTTCTCCCATGTGCCCCGTGTTAGGATGTCTGTGCTCATGGCAGTCACTTGGAAACCCAGTGACAGAGGCTTTGTCTTGTCTCCTGCTTCTGCCATCATCACGGTAGATGAAGAGAAATGTGGTGAATTATTCACTGGCTCTTTCAAGTTCCTCCCTCAAAGGGATGAGAGTTACTTCTACTCATTTCGTTTCATTCATGAAGTACAGTCCTTGTGTTTGGGACACAGAGAGGTGCAAGTATATTTGCAACATCCCTGATGATTGTCACAGCACTAGTTCTTGGCAGCTGAGCTGAATTTAACAGTTAACTTCAGGAGAACTGCTCAAGAGGCTTGTGACAGGAGAAGTAAGGGTGCTGATTGCCACTGTGGGCAGAGTAGACAGAGCCTCCTTTGGGAGACCCCCTCCCACCCCTTCCTGCCCTCCTTGACACTTATGCAGGCCTTTGTCACCCTGCCCTAGTAGGATGCCCTGTGGCTGTGACTTTTGTTAGATAGGTACATCCTGTATGCACCATTAATACTTATGGAAATGCACACACCTACAGAGGACAACTGCCCTAGGTTCTGGGCTATAAGGACAAGCGTGACATTGACTTTGTTCTCATGGCATTTCCTGAGTTATCTTGAAGACACAGGAAGACATGTGTTTTAAATTCAGAGGCTAGAGCTTGGAAAGAAGCCATCTGATTCTGTTTGGCAGTAACTGAGGAAGCTAGAGGAGAGAAGGTAGGAGACAGTGCTTCTGCTCAGACATACTCTTTTCAGGACTGTCGTTCGTTGTCCTGGCTGGCCAGAAAAGACAGGTGGTGGTGGATCAGATACTGAAGTTTAGAGGCTATTGATATATATATGTCTCATGTTTGCAAACAATTATTTATCAGGCATCTGCTATAACCATAAGGCAAATCATACTCACATGTGAGTAACAGTTTGTAGTTTATGCTTCATGTTGTCCTAAAAATCACTGGCTCGCTTTGCAAACAAGGACACCGAGACAGGTGACTTGTCCGGGACCTTATGAATCGCAGCTGTACGGCTTGGAACTCCGGTTCCCGGTTACTCATCCCGGGCATTTCCCACTAACCCATATTGCCTAATGATCCCACAGTCCCAGGGAAGATTTTATTCACTTTTGTGATGAATGTGGGGGCAACCTTATGTTGTTCCAAGTGAACCTGTAGGGTCCTCTCTCTCCAGTTGGATGATTATGAGGATTAACAGTGCAACATAAAAGGAATTGTTCTAGAGGGTACTGTGAACATGCATGGAGCTCCCAACTACCAAAGGCATACTCTGCTGACTGACTTCTGCCAGTAAATAGCCGGCTCTGCATGATGTAACCACAATGAGATGCGGAAAGATGAGAGAGGGCAGAAGATTCCTGGGGTCCTCTCTTTCTCCCTGAGATTCTCTTGTCTGCCACAGCTTAAGGCTGAGGAAGGCAGGCTGAGTCTCTGGAGCCACAACATGGAAATGTGGGTGCAAGTCAACCATATCATTTCCATTTTTCAAGGTTCTGAAAGACTTCCAGTCTTATACTGGCCTTCCATTGATTAAATAAGATAATGCGTGTAGAGCCCTTGGCACATAGTAAGTAGCCAATAAATAAATGGTAACTGTTCTAGTAGTAATAGTGATCTTTGTTACTTATGTTAGTATTTTATTTTTAAAATGATCTTTAAATTATTGCAATAATAGAACAATATTATTAGAGCAACAGTGACTTAATGATCATGGTAATAACAACAACTATGCTATGCCAATTAGTGGTGTGAGGGGGGAACAGAACAGGAACGTTGAGTCCAGGGGAGAGAATTTTATGAATGAGGCCTGGGAGGAAAAAGCAGTCCGTATAGGAACTCTGTACTTTCCACTTGATTTTTCTGTGAATGTAAAACTGCTCTACAAAATAAAACGTATTTAATTTTCTTAAATAAGAATGCAGATGGATGGACAGTTGGTATTACTGTTTTTTGATTCTCAGAGACAATGCACCCCCTTATTGCTTGTTCCTGGGTGGATCTACTGCCACCACCTAACCTCTGGTACGTCGTGCGCATGTTTTTCAGCTGCTGGCTCTGCAGATACTCAAGCGAGCACCATGCTAATGAGGAAGTAAAGTTTGCCATGGGACAGTCGCCCACTGTTTTCTCTGCTCACCGTGGGTGTTACGGCTGCACTGCTGGCTGCCGGTTGCAGGGCTCAGGTTCACTCCACGGAGCTGAACTGAACTCACTGTGGCTGCAGTGGGGTGGCTTGGCTGGACATAGCCCTCCAGGTCATCTGGCGTGTGCCCACCGCCCAACTCGTGAGACCCCCAACCCACAGATCAGCGTACGTTGTCCCCAGATTGCCGAGCGGTTGGCTCCTTTCCTTTGCCTAATGAAAGGTTCTCCTTTCTTTGGCTAGGAAAATGCCCAGGTGATCCGAGAAGTAGAAGTTGACAAGGTCTCCATGCTCTCCAGGGACCAGGTGGAGGCCATCAAGCAGCTCTGGCAGGATCCAGGAATCCAGGAGTGTTATGACAGGAGGAGAGAGTACCAGCTGTCAGACTCTGCCAAATAGTGAGTACCGAGCTCCAGCTGTGGCTGCCCGCGGTGCTCTGGGGTAAACGCGGCCGTGCTCCAAGGCTCATCACTGCCTCCCGACGCGGGGCTTGGCCAGTGGCAGTCTCACCTTCCCGTGTTTCTGTGCCTCTCTGACCCTCTTTGATCCTCTGTGTAACTCTAGAATTCCCTCCTGGCCCACAACCACCCACCTTTTCTCACTGTATTCTAAGCCTGTTATGTGCAATTCGAGGTTTCATCAAATTGGGGGTTCTTAGTGGATATGCGGGGTATTAAAATTATGATTTAAACAAGGAATATATCTGCTTCTGGTTTCCTTTCCTTCTCTTAATATTCCTCTTTTTGTTTGTCTCGAACCAGACTTGCCCCAAAACCTAAAATCAGACTTCAGAGCTGCAGTCAGCGGCTGATCTGATGCTTCCCTCTAGTGGTCAAAACAGGCATCTTCAGGCAAAGCACACAGGAAACAGCTGATTCCTTTATTAACCCTCTGCAAAAACCTAGGTTTGATTAGTAGAGTTCAAATTTTGTGTTTCTTAATTTTTATTTTCTGACAATGTGAAATAGGAATAAAATGGCTAAAGGTGTAGGGAAAGTGGGAAGGGTAGGGGAAAGGTAATAAGGCAAAGAAAAAATAGGAGAAAATTAAAAAATGGAAATAAAATGTTTGTAAATGGGGAGGGGGAGAGGGGGGTGAAGGGAGGGCAGGGACAGGGGGAGAAAATGAAAACCAAGATCTGTTATGTAAAGGTACAAGATCCCAGTGATGAATGTCACCACTGTATACCTAAAATGTACCAATAAAAAATTACTTTCTGAGATGGGGTCTTGTATTCCTGGCCTCAAAATTACAATCCTTCTCCCTTAACCTGATGAGTATGAAGAGGTCACCGCAGGTGCCATTTTACCTGGCAGATCGCTTTAATTTTAAATCATTATTCTCAGAAAGTAAGTGATGTCTATTTAGACAGTCCTGCATGGAAACCATCCCAGAGAGATCATAGCGTTTTATTTTCTTAAGAATTTCCTGAGGGGGCTGGGGATTTAGCTGAGCGGTTCGGTGGCCTGCCTTGCAAGCCGAAGGACCTGAGTTCAATACCTGTTGAGAGAGAGGAGAGAGAGAGAGAGAGAGAGAGAGAGAGAGAGAGAGAGAGAGAGAGAGAGAGAAAGATAGATATGCAGACAGAGAGAGATGCAGACTGTTTGACAGCCTGAGCAGCAAGGGGGTTACTCAATGTCAAAGGCAGCTGTGACCTCCCTGCTCATTTCTTGAGACTGCTTGGTATTATTTGCTCTGAGGCCCCTGGCGACTGGTGAGGGTGCACAGTGTACATCTGTTTGGAAGAGACCCACCAAAACTGTGACAGAATTTAGTGCGATGCTGGAAACTGAGGCAAGTCCATGGAAAAGGGTGTGGGGGCAGCCAGGGCGACAGACTTTACAGAGTTACAAACCCAGAATATTGTTCCATCTTTCGAATCTGTGGGACATGGGCACTTGTACATTTCTTTGGTTCAAGTCAGTGGTTCTCAACCATCTGCCTATACTATGTACTTATTTGGACATGTATTCACCTCACCAGCATTTGATAGATGTTTGTCATGTGCCAGGCACTATAGTAAGGGCTGCAGAGCAACCAATGCCTTCTGCTCTCAGGAAAGCAGTTTGGTGGCATGAGACAAGTATAAAAAAACACTCACAGAGTGAATATAATATTCACTCTTTACCTCCTCGGGACACATTCCAAGACCCTTCGTGGATACCTGAAACCACGGATAGGATCAAACCCTATAGTACTGTATTTTTCCTATATGTATGTACTTATGGTGAAGTTTCATTTATACAATTGGCGTAGTGTCTCAGACACTTTGTTGTTGCTGAAATAGAATACCCAACATCCACAACTTCAGGAAGGAGAGATTTGTTTTGGCTCAAGTTTCAGTCCGTAGTTGGCTGGCTCCAGGGCAGGAGAGCCTGGCAGAGAAAAAGCTGATGATGGCATGGCACACAGAAAGCAGAGAATCAAGGGAGGAACTGGGAAGGGAGATAGACCCTTCCAAGCTACACCTCCCAGTGATCTACCTCCTCTTACCAGACCCAGCTCCTAACAGCAAGTCAGCTTTAAACTGCATAAGACTCTTGGGGGACATTTAGATCTCAGGCATAACAGTAAGAGATTAACAATGACTAATAATTAATAATAATATAGAACTTTGGGGGCCACTATTAAGAAAAATAAGAATTACTAGAACATAAAGCACTGTGGTAGCATGAGAGATGATCTGCTAACTGAGATGATTACTCAGTGACTAACAGGCTAGTAGCAAATATAGTGTAGGTACATTAGAAAAGGGGTGATTCATGTCTAGGGCAAGACAGAGCAGGACAGTATCAGATTTTATCATGTTATTCAGAAGATCACAAACTTAGAAATTGTTGTCAAGCATGGTGGTACAGGCTTGTCGTACCAATACTTGGGAGACTGAGGCAGCAGTATCATCTGAGCCCAGGAATTAAGGCCTGCCTGGCAATACAGCAAGGCCCTGTCTCTAAAAACAAAACAAAACTTACGGGGTAACAAAAGTGAAGCCTGGGTTGAGGAGGGTACTGCCCAGGGAGAAGAGCACTGAGCCCTGAGTAGTATGGGCTCAGGGGTAGAGTGTAGGTGGTGGCCTAGTGCCTGGGCTCTTGAGCTGGAGGCTGGAAGGTGTCCGGCTTTCCTTTACTCTTGGTTCACCTTCACACCCACCTGTTCAGGGCCTGGTGTTCAGGCTGTGCTGGGAGAAGGCAAGACCACCTTGGTTTGCACGGGACTTGGAATCACAGACTCCATTCTTGGCCAGGATCTGAGTTGTTATTTTACTAAAAAATACCTTTTATGTGGGCCTTGAAATTTAAGAAGAGAGTGTTCTCATTTTACTAATGAAAAGGTGATTATGTTTTAATAATCACTCTAGGCTTTAATATTTGGCCCCAAATAATCTAAGACAAGTTTTGCATTTTTTAGGAGATGTTTCATTTCCCAGTGTCTTTAACAGGAAAGCTTTTCTTGTTATTCTGAAAGAATTCCCCTTTGGCCTGTTTGATGTCTATGTATTTTCTTAGAGACTCCATTTGATTCTGAACAGCAGCTTTAGCGAACAGCACCTACAAACATAATGTTCTTGGATGAGGGACATTTGGGAAGGCAATCAGAGCCATTTCCGGCCTCCAGTCCTGCTGCCTCCTTCCCTCCCAGCCAAATAGAAACGGTGACCGTTAGAGCCCAGAAGAGTTGCCGTGACCTGCAAATTTCCCAGAGGGCTCACAGGAGTGCTTCTGATCCTGCTCTCTTCAGACCAATTTTGGAAGGGTTGGGGGCCTGGCCTTCAGTTGGCTCTGGAGAAAGTCATTCATGGAATCCACGTATCTGTGTAGCGGCTGTTATGTGGGGTTAACTTCCTTGAAGCAGTACAGACGTTTCTTCTTTCTCTAAAAGGAGCCTCGGCTTCTCCTTCTTTAATGTCACAGTTACCTGACTGACATTGACCGGATTGCCATGCCGTCATTTGTACCCACACAGCAAGATGTGCTTCGCGTCCGAGTGCCCACCACGGGCATCATCGAGTACCCATTTAACTTGGAGGACATCATTTTTCGGTAAGCCTGTCTCCCAGACGTGGTCCTTGGAGAATCTGTCTGCCAGGCCCAGAAGTTCCTGGATGGTGTGTTAAATGTTATTCCTAAGGAGGGGTTGCATCTCATAGGGCAGAATGGCCCTTTCTGTCTTGGGGAATGTAGACTGTAATACGTCACAATTCTAGAGTGCAGAAGGACTTACCTTCTGTTGTCCATAGGTAAGGCATTCATTTCTGGAAAACTGAAATCATTGTTATATGTAACTTAGTGCTTCTCTTCACTCTTAAAATTCTTGAGGATCCCAGAAAGTACTGACTCTATGGTACCACACCTCATCCCTTTCCTCAGACAGTCATGTTGTCTAATCTTTCTGTGATCTGTCTTTATTGAGCAGGATGGTGGATGTTGGTGGCCAGCGATCTGAAAGACGGAAATGGATTCATTGCTTTGAGAGTGTCACCTCCATCATTTTCTTGGTTGCTCTGAGCGAATATGACCAGGTCCTGGCTGAATGTGACAATGAGGTATGCTGGGTGGGTAAGGTATACATCAGTAGCTTTGGAAGGCAGAGACCTATTTATGTGGTTCTCAACAAGCCAGTGAGGTAGACCCACCAGCTAAATGGTCTTATTATTCAAAGTGCAATCTGTGGACTAGCAGCACAGCCATCATCAGGTGCTTGTCAGAAATGCAACCTATTGAGTCAGTCCAGACCTGCATTTAGTTCTACCTGCATTTAGTTCGCAGGCAATGCAAATATAGTCATATGTTGCTTAACGACAAGCATTGTTACAGTTTGTGTCTAGATGTCCCACCAAAGCCTCATGTGGTCATAGGCGAGACTTTTTCAGAGGTGGCTGAATCTAGGGTGTGTGACTGGTTCATGGTGCAATGTTAGGATTAAGGATAAAGGTATGTGATTACTAAATCAGTCTACTGATTGGTTTAGCACCACCCTAGTCCCTGTAGCCTGGACATAATATAAGGGACAGAAAGAGGCTTGTCTTGTCCCTATCTTGCTTGCTTTACTACCTTCTGCCAACCATAAACTGTTTCTCCTCTGCAATGCCTACCATGCCACCCTGACTTGGAGCCAGCCAATTAAGGCCTGAAAACTCTACCAATTGTGGGCTAAATAAACCTTTCCCTCTTTAATTTTGGACACTGGGTATTTTGTCTCAGCAGTGACAGAAAACTAACTAAAACAGGCACGGACTCAGACGTACTTCGGTAGGTGATGTCACTGTGTTAATGCTATAGAATGCATGTATAAGCCTAGACTGCAGAACCTACCTCATACCTGGGCTGTATGTAGGGTTACAGCCTGCTGCTCTTTGGCTGCCAACCTGCATAGTATACTGTTGTACTCAGTACTGTAGGCAATGATAATCTGTGTACCTCAACATACCAAGATGTAGCAAAGGTACACTAAAAATACTGGGAAATAGAAATTTTTCAACTCCATTGTAATCTTATGGGACTGCTGTTGTATGTGTCTGCTCACCAAATGGTTGTTATGTAGTGCAAGATTGCACAATTGTGAAACACTGGTCTGAACCTTAGTTCTAAACTTTGATACATAGTGGAATTTTCTGTGGAATGTAAGGGAAAACTTGTGCCTGGATCCAACCTGAGATGCTGAGTAGGTGTGGTCTGAGCATGGGAATTTTTTTAAAAAGCTCTTAAAGTGAATCTAATGTGCTGTGAAGGGTGGAAACTACTCAAAAGCAGAGGTTCTCATCATTGATGGCATACTGGCATCCCCTGGGAGGGTTAAAAAAAAATACAGTGTTGTGGGCCCCACACTAGAGAATTGTAGTTACTGGGCTCAGGTGGGGGTTTTCTTTTCCAAGTGCCCCAGAGATTCTAATGTGTGGCCAAATTTGAGCAATACTGTCTGGGAAACTATTTGAGCACAGACTTTTCAAACTTTCATAGGCCATGGCTTTCCCGAATTAGCCAAGTGGTATGGTCAGTGGTGTCAGGTGCTTGCAGCTCTTCTGTGGTTGCTGGGATTGTCTTCCCTTCACTTCCCCTGGGAGCGACTAACTCCGGGCAGCTGGGGCTGATCCAGCCCAGTCACACAGCTCGGCATCCAGTGCAGAGCTGCCTGGTGCCAGATAGGTCCAGCTCCACTAGAATTTCTGCCCAAACATGAAGAGGACCAGCACAGTCATTTCTTTGTGAGGTTGGGGGTATTTTCTGTGGGATGCTAATGTCTCCTTGTCTTTCCCCTTGAACTTGCACAAGAACCCTTGATCTTTATTTTTTAATCTTTATTACGTTTATTGGTACATCTTAGGTATACAGTGCAGTTACATTCATCACTGGGATCTTGTACCTTTACATGACTTATCTTGGTTATTTTTCCCCATTCCCCAGCCCTCCCTCCCTTCACCCCCCACCCTTCCCTGTTTACAAAGACATTGTTTCCATGTTTTTCCTTTTCACATACTTTTTCTTTTCCCTTTTTACCTTTCCCCTACCCCTCCCACTTCCTCTACTCTTTTAGACCTTTTCTTCCTATTACACAATATCAATTATAATTTTGATTCTTATTTACACTTTAGTTTTTCACACCACAGAAACTATTCCGTATTGACATGTGTGTCTTATTCATTTCACTTGAGTATGGCCTCAATGTGCATCCGCATAGCTATAAATATCTCTAGTTTCTCGTCCTTCATGGCTGAGTAGTACTCCATTTTATTAAAAAAAACTACAACAAAAAACCACATCTTTATCCAGTCTCTAGTTGTCTCAGTTCCAGAGCATATTTCTTCCTAACACAATATCAATTATAATTTTGATTCTTATTTACACTTTAGTTTTTCACACCACAGAAACTATTCCGTATTGACATGTGTGTCTTATTCATTTCACTTGAGTATGGCCTCAATGTGCATCCGCATAGCTATAAATATCTCTAGTTTCTCGTCCTTCATGGCTGAGTAGTACTCCATTTTATTAAAAAAAACTACAACAAAAAACCACATCTTTATCCAGTCTCTAGTTGTCTCAGTTCCAGAGCATAAAAGTGAATAAAGAGCTCATTCTAGGACTAGGCGATAACTATGAACAACTCATATCTTGTATTTCTTGAGAGCAGACCCTCTGAGGAACACTGTTACAAAAGCTAATTAGTGAAAGATTAACCCATTTACTGGTGTCCTTGTGCAAAGAATAGAAATCTTGGCTGCTGCCCAACTCTCTCAAGTGGGATTGGTTAAAACAAAGGCATCCTGTTATCAATACGAAAAATTAGCTCCAAATTGTCTCAGGGATTACTTATGATGTTTCTTTAACAAGTAAAGTCAAGTGCACAAGGGACAAGTAACTCAGCCTGATGCACTCGGAAATTAAACATTTCCTCCCTTCCTAAAAATCACAAGGTATTTGGAGAAACTTAAGTGACTGTCATTTCAGACTTTTCTTTTTGGTTGTATGTATTTATTATACCAATTCCCTATTCCGTACAGGAATTTTTAGATAAGACATTTCCTTTGGAATTATTGACAAGATCCTAGTAAATTTTAGGTTTTAAAAAGGTGTGACAGGGGCCGGGGATTTAGCTCAGTGGTGCCAGCCTCGCAAGCACAGGGTCCTGAGTTTGATTCCTGGTTCCAAAAAATGAAACAAAACAAAAAGATGTGACTGGTCCCCTCTGTCGTAACGTGGTCGGGATCTTACTCCCCCACGCGCACTGCAGGGGAGAGTGAGTCCTGAGAGCTGGGGACTGTGAGGCGAGCTTCTCTGGAGCACAGTATGTTGAGCTTGGATGTGTTTCATCTGACAACTTCTTTCCCTAAAGGGAAGTTCTTGTTTCTTTTCTTTTAGAAACACTTAGGAGAAGAATTTTATCTGGAACATTTACTGTCATCAGTAGGATTTATATGTGCATTCTCTGCTCTCCACAAATTAGGGGCACTTAATATTTTCTTGTCTAATTATACTTTCTAATATTTGGAACTTATGGTCTTTGTACATAATATTTGCCAGATCTCATCTTTACACAGGTTTAGGGCAGTTATTTTTTTTTGCTACTGGGGATTGAACCTGGGCCCATGTGCTTGTGAGGCAGGCGGGGGGAACCACTGAGCCAAATCCCCGGCCCTAGGGCTGTTCTTTACTTAGTATGCACATCTATCCAACAGGGACACGTCCTTTTCCACTAGTGCAGCTTAGCAGTGTTACTTCCCTGTGTGGCCACTGTGTGGCATTCCTAAGGGTGGTGGCCCTGCTGAAGGAGCCTGCCTCCTTCTCATGTCACATGACTCCAGAGGCCTGATCTGGAAATGCCACCCAGTTAAGTGGCTATCTCAGATCTGCAGCTGGCACTTCTAACAGGGTAATCCCAATAGCTACACAGCACAGGATACTTCTGCCAAATGTGGGCTTCCTGTTCCAAGTTGCACAAAAGCCTTTCTTATTGCATCCTAGTTTTGGGGTACAGTTTTGGACACTCTAGGAAAGGAGATCCAGAAAACAAATTACTGGGTGGGGTGAAAGGAGGGGCAAAAAGCCTGGTGCTCCGTGGGTCCTCCTGCTCACCAGCTTCTGCACAGGCAGTGACCCAGACTGCAGTAGCAGCGCAGGAAGGACTGACGGATGCACCAGCTGTGTGGCCTTTAGTTACCCTAGGTCCTGTGTTTGTCTTTTAGAATCGCATGGAAGAGAGCAAAGCCCTGTTTAAAACCATCATCACCTACCCCTGGTTTCTGAACTCGTCTGTGATTTTGTTCTTAAATAAGAAGGATCTTTTGGAAGAGAAAATCATGTATTCTCATCTGATTAGCTATTTTCCAGAATACAAAGGTAAGTGTGCGCCTCGGGGACAGTGCTTCTGCTACTTCACTGGAATAAGCCCCGAGTCCTCAGCAGCCTGCACAGCTCTCCCTGATACGTCGGAACAGCCTCACCATTTGCCATCTTTCCGAGCTCACGTTCGGCTCCCTCCCAGCCTGGAAGACACCTGCCCACTCCTTTCTGCTGACTCCTTGTCGCTCTCCAGGATGCAATTCAGGCTTCTTCTCTCCTGGGAAGCCTTTCTGACCCTCCTGCGCTGGTCGGGCCTGCAGGGGTGTGCCACCTCCTCTGCTGCCGCCTTGCTTACTTGGCCATCACCCCACTGTGCTGTACCGTCTGCTAGCTTGCAAGTTCAGTTGTCTTCCTCGTCAGCTTCTTGCGGGCAGAGGCTGTGTCCAACTTAGCTTTGTACTCCCAGGGCCAGTCAGAGCACCTGGTGCTTCCTCTTTTCAGGTGGAATCCTCTTTCAGACACAGGGCAGATGAGGCAAGAGACTTTCTTGCCCGACTGCTAATTATTCCTGGTACAAGAGGGCTCAGATATTACTTTGATATCGATATTTAGCGGGTATTTCAGCACTGCCTTGATCAACCACATTATTGATCCATCAAGCTTTAGAACCACCTTCATTCTCACTCTTCCTTTTCCCTCTCCAGCCCACGTCTGTATAAGGATTCTCTCCAATGATGGTCCAAATCAGAATTAAATTGCACCAATAATTAAAATTGGCATTTAAAATACTATTTTTTGGATTCATAATAAAGTACACTAAAACACTGCTGAAGGTAAATTCTTTCCTAGAAATAAGTGATAGATCAAAGATAGATATAGATAAATATAGATCAAAGAAGGATTCCCAAATAGGAACAAGAGTATATTTTAAATGGTTCTTGGCAGGACATGGCCATAAGTCTATGTTTTTTATTCTTCTGATTGCATTCGTGAACAGGACCAAAGCAGGATGTAAAAGCTGCCAGAGACTTTATCCTGAAACTTTATCAAGACCAGAATCCTGACAAAGAGAAAGTCATCTATTCCCACTTTACGTGTGCTACAGATACGGAGAATATCCGTTTTGTGTTTGCTGCTGTCAAAGACACAATTCTACAGCTAAATCTAAGGGAATTCAACTTAGTTTAAAAGCTACTGCCCACCCATTCCCATAACAGAAGACATGATGAGCAAGACTTACTGGGGCCGGACCCTGTGCCGGGCGCCACAGACTTTGTGCAGACCACTGGGACAGCGGGGGGTAAGGACCTTGGAACATGTTAGTTTACAAAGCCTTTTAAGTCTTAATTCCCAAGTTGTTTTTATAGTTGTCTCTTGGCTGTAAGATTTTGTGTTAATTTTAAAATTTGGTATTTCACAGAATTTTCAAGTCTTTCTGTTTAAAAAATTAAGTGATAGCCATTAAAAATCACTTAATAGAGGGGTCTGCTAATTTATAGATGCCTTCAGACCTCTAAGATTCATTTTTTAAAGATGTTAATGGGGTTGACACATTAAATCTTATAATTAGATACATTACTAATTTCTACTGTTTCTCTCTTTTCCTGCTGAAGTATGCTCCTTTAACATGGCACCAGTTTTTTTTAATAGTTGGCCCATTTTGTATGCCAATTTCCTAGGCCAAATTATTGAATATACTGGGCACAGTACTTTTAGTTGACATAATTAGGCCACTGTGAAGCCAAAGTTGACATATGGTAAATGTGCTTTAGATAGCAGGTGTGGTGTACTGGTGAAAAAAACACGTGTATGTATATATCCTAACGCATATGGCTATGTCTTATAAACTTACAAAATGGCTAAAAGTGAAACATTGATTAGCAAATGTTATGTAACCCCTACCAAAGTTCTGATGCTTACCAAAGAATGCTATGTTTGAACTATGTATGCTATACCTTTCTCAGAAGACTAAGAATATACCATTCTGCCACTAGCACTGATTATGTTGTGTTTCTTAAAGCACAAGGCTGATGGGTCTGCTCTGAAAGAGAAAAGTGCTGTAAATGTGATAGTAATCCAGAAACATCCTGAAGTCTTCTCCTTTTGAAGTAAGTCTGTAGTCATCACGTTATGTTGGAGTTTCCTTAGCAACTGGTTCAGTGAAGCAGACGCAGAATCCTCTGGGAAGTACAAAGTGCTTCAAACTAAAGACCCATGATGATTTTGTTTCTGATTGTTATTTGAAGGTGCACAAGGAAGCACCGCATGTAGGGATTTAAGGTATGCTATTAGCTATCCTAGACCGGGGGCCCCTAACCCCTGGGCTGCAGACTGGTACTGGTGCTGGTTTGTGGCATGTTAGGAACGGAATGCACAGTGGAGGAGCAGTGAGGGACGCTCCCTCTGTACTCAAAGGTGCTCTCACTGCTCCGTTACCACCTGACTCGGTCTCCTGTCATCACTACAGCCGCACAGGAGCTGAATCCTACTGTGAGCTGCACTTGGGAGGGATCCAGATGGAATGATCTGTATGAGAATCTAATGTAATAACAGAATTAAAATGCACAATAACGGTAATGCACTTGAATCATCCCCAAACCACTGTTATTTCCTACCTGTGGGAAAACTGTCTTCCATGAAACCAGTCCTAGTACCAACAAGGTCAGGGACTGCTAGTTTAGATGGTCTCCAACTTAAAATGGTTGGACAGCATGATTGTACGAGAGTGATATACGGTCAGTAGAAATCATACTTTGAATTCGGATCTTTTCTCAGGCTAACAATAGTGTCAATCTGATACTGTCCAACGATGATGGGGAGCAGCTGAAACCAACATATTCTGGTCAGTCATGTGCTCCTTGTGGGAAATAAGTCTTAGCAACACAGTGCACTGTGGAATAAGGCTTATTTCCCAGATTCTGTAGATTAGGTGCATATATTTTCAACTGACCATGAGTTTATCAGAGGTTGAGAAGCGTCTATACAAAATGTATCCCAACTATATACATGATAAAACAGTATTCTTACAGCGGTCCTACGCCTTCTTTCAGCCAGTAATTAGACTGTCAAGTTCTCATTCTTTTGGAACAATTCTTAATGTAAAGCCATTAAAGAAGAGCATCAGTGCCAGAAAAGATTGAAATTCCTTTACAATAACAATACTAAACCTTAAAAACCAATCCTCACTCTAGATGAAGAACTTGACAAACAAGATGTTAAAGTCTATCTGAAATAGTGAAGGTCCAGGAATAGCCAAAACATTTCAGCACAAGACAACAGAGAGATAGGGAAGTTGCTCTTCAAGATAGTAAAAAAATATCATCAGAGAGACAACACCCCTTGTTCTCTCTTCCATACAAACTAGGATAAAAATTATGAACTGAGTCTCTCTGACCAATTAAAATGAAAAGGTTTCAACAGAATCAGCAATCAAGGAAACGAAACAATGTGGGCTCTTTTTTTATTTCAAGTATTTTCTAGCACTGAGTTGTTAATTTATTTTTGGCTGACAAAACATACAAGAAAATGATGGCTTTCAATCAGTTACAGGAAGTGTATGCAATAAATCATTTAAGGGGAGTAATGATGAAGTACTTTCTTACATCATGGAAAGACAGGCCTTTTCTCACAGGATTTAAATTAATCACCTCTGATAATATTGATCTTGCTGATAGAAATCCTCCCCTTAGCCCTTCTTTCAAAATACACATTACTACTTAGAAAATAAAGACATTTGACATTGTTGAGAGAGACAGTGTTGGGGCTTCAGAGTTCACCAAGTATTACCTGCTCCCTAAGCTTTCAGTCTGCAGTGCTCATGCTGGGTTGGAATGCTGTCTGTTTTGATTGAAAAAGCAACACCTTGGTCTCCTGGAAGACCTGTATTTAGGCACCACAGTGTGCAGAATTTAGATAGGTGAGGGAATGCAACTGATAATCTTTCTAGTTTTATCCAATAACTAAAAACCAAAGCGGACTGAAGATCACAAAGCTTTAATGGACTTAATTTATTTAAAAAGATATACATGGTTAAAGTGAGCAGTCATCATGCAATCCAAATCTCCTGACACTAAGAAATTAAGTACTGTTAGAGAAAAGCCATTAGTGAATATAAACCAAGTTTTTGTGGGGAGAGAGACTAAAGTCAGTTTTAAGAATAAGAACTTCACTGTAAACATTTGTTTATACATGGTCTTACCAAAATACACAAAAAGTAAGGCAGAGGCTGTGTAATGGACAACAAGGTCAAGCTCTTATACAAGCGACAAGGTACAGAGAAGTGAAGGAAATACTGCGGTAATCCAGAAATATTTTTAAAGCCTAATTATCATTAAGTAGTAACCAATTTCTACCAAAGAATAAACATTCCAAAGAAACAGACTATTTGGTAAATTAAAGTTTGTAGGAACGTATTCCCTCCCTGAAAATTTCATTAGCTATAATACAGTTACATCAGCAATGACTATTTTAAACTCTGTAACAATCTACCTTACCTTGTGACAAGCCCCAGATATAATTTCTAACAGCTTGTGGGTGGGTGTGGGTGTACAACCGCTGATCTTGAGAATATTTCCATGTGACCTATGCTACAGTCTTGTTTGAATATTTTTCAGCCAAAGAATTGGAAACTCTTTGGATAATCAGTTGAACACTGGATCTATGATGGCAAGACAAGAAATGTTGAGGTATTTAAACATGTTTTATGTTAGTTTTATGTTAGGCACACTTCTAAATTTAAGGTATTTTATTACCAGTCTCACAGGGTTTCTTGTTACATGGACTTCACTAGAAGGAACATGTTATTAAGATATCAGAGAAATATGAAATGGTTCTCAGTGACATTTTAGTTATAGCAGTTTGATATATCACTGTAGGTGGTAAACTACAATACAAATTTATATTTGTATAAAGTAATAAAAATTTTAAAAATATATAAACCTATAAAATTTGAAGCGGTGGATTTTTGTGTAGCTCTTTGGGTAACCAAAACTATCATTTTTTAAAAAATGCTATAATGTGATTTATTTCACAAAAGAGAAAAAAAGGAGAAAAAAGTTTTAATTAAACATGAATAAGGTCTGTCACAGAGTACAGAAAGGTGTAGGAAGGGGCCAGTTTGGCTTATAAGATAGCCCTGAAACAAATACTACTTTAGAACAGTTGTGGCAGAAAGATGAGTGGGAAAAAAGTTGCATTAATAGCTATATTGGCCAATAACTGAAAACATGGATTATAATAATCACAAAATTTTAACTAATGCTATTTTGATTAGGTTAGCATTACTTCAAAAGTATTTCTCAAAGGATTTTGCAGGAGGATTAATGGGTTCCTTTTTAGTGTGAAGGAGCTATTTATAATACTGCATAGCACCAAAAGGAATCATAGTAAATTTTATATCAAGTCAGTATAAGAAATGTGAATTATCTCTATTTACTTAAATCAGGAAATTATTTCAGTCATAGTGCATAGATATTTGTATAGCAACCCCCAGCATATGAGTATTTCAGCCCTACTCTATATATCAGCTGTTTTGAAGGGTATTTGTCACCTATATGGTGAATCAGCCAGAAGGCTGAGCAAATTCAATTTAAACGGCAAAACTTCTGTACCCAATTCCAATAAAGTACTTAAGGTAAGGAGGTCAGGATGTTCTTAGCTAAATGACAGCCAGTGGTGTTTTTTGGGTGCCATCTGTAGATCTAATTTTTCTGATGCTTTCACTGGTGTCAATGAATCATGAGACTATGTATTACACAGGAAAGATACACCAGAACAAGAGCTATCCTGTCTCGCTCTACTCAGAAAGTGTTCACAATGTGAATGATTTCTGAGTTGTGGATTTGCTGCTCCATGTTTTAAAGGGCTCCACATTATTCAGACTTTCAACACTCACTGGACTGCTCATGTCTCCTACATGGTTCTTTTAAGCTATTTTTAAAAAGTACAATTTACATTAAAAATGATTTACATTGTGACCCAGTACACACAGTATATAGCGTATTTAACAAAAACATTACTTTCAGAAACAGTATTTAACCTTCTTACTTGTTCTACCTATTGTTCTCTATTTTCTTTTCTACTATAAAACATACTGGTCTTGAGGGATTAACTGATTTCATAGCCCACTAATGGGTTAAGACCTATCCTTTGAAAAACAATACATTTGAGGATCCTAAGATTAAAAAAAAAAAAAATCCTGGAACCAGAAAGATTTCTCAGAGTTGTGTTGTGTGGGCCAAGGAAACACCCAGTGCTAGGAGACTTACTCCCATCTTCAGAGTACACTGTTAGCTCCTATATACAAAATTCGAGGCTCACTAACCAAGCGTAGAATACTTATGTTCAAATCTCTATGCTTAACTAACCAAGCACCGTGTCCCGATCTTTTTAATACAGGAGCCACTAATGTCTTTTAATGCAAGGTGACATTTGACATAGCTTGAAGGATCAACTAAAACTGGCAATCAATCCATGCATGACTAAATAAGATACAGAATATTTGGCACAAAAGAATTCTTTTTTATTTCACTAGGTAAGAATAAAATAAACTTTATGGGATGTTTCTAAGAGATGAGCTAGGTGTATAAATATCCACTGGGTTAATATTCTGGCTCCTACAGGTTATCAGGAAAAGTGAAACAATTATGATGCAGGGAAATAAAGCACATTTATGGAGAATGTGTTATTTATTTGAAGGCCACCAGATAGCTGCCTTCAGATGGATTAGGGTTATAGAGAAGGGGAGAAAGGAAGGACTGCCTAGAGGTAGCAGTGATTACTTAGGGACCATATGATAATCAATCAACAGCACTGACCTTGGGGCAAAATCTCCAGACAGTGCTACGACTAGGGAAGAAGAAACAAACATACTTTCAAAGAAAAACTAAAAGCAGTGCACACACTGTAATTCAGGGCACTGTCTTCAAGTACAGTAATAGTCCAAACTCCATTACATGAAAAAAGACTACTGAATCAAACATAATTGTAAACTATAAAGTGATATGCTAAAGACTGATGATCTGGTGATCTATTAATTTCTTAGTCTTTGTAGTTGTTTAGATAAAGACAATCTTCTAAAATAATTGATAACAATTCTTGAAACTGATTCCTTCTATTCTAGAGATAGACAGTGATAATCACCTGCCTATCACATCCTCCTAATAGAGAAAGGAGAAGATGTATTTCTGGGTTCTTGTGGTAAAAGAACATGAAGGAGAGGCACATTGGCTTTATGTGTACTGGTTAAGACACAGTCCTGCTAGCTGCAGGATACCAGAAGTATTTCTATGGTTACTAATTTTACACTGGTATTTCATTGTGGGATAACCAGAAAGTTATAGGTCTAATTTTCTGAATACTGAAATCATGAAACTGGAATGGCTAATGAGGTATTTGACTAATGACATTGAGTGGAACTCCAGGAAAGCAACACTCCAGATGAGGGCAATCCAATGCAAGTCACCTATACTTTTAGGTTAAAAAAAATTTTTTTTTATACCAGGGATTGAACTCAGGTCCTTGCACTTGCAAGGCAGGCAGAGGAACCACTGAGCTAAATTCCTGCCCCTTTTAGGTTAAATTTTGAGGTATGCAATTTGGAGAAGCCCAAAACATAGAAAATACATATGTTATTTGAAAAAAGTTTATCATAGGGACACACTATGATGTGGTTTGAAATTTGTTTTTCTAATTTCATTTATACTCAGCAAAATAAAAGCATCCTAGAGGAAACTACTGATAATGTGTTTTCATAAGCAGAGAGAAATCAGCAGTATTCAGTAGGTTTTGGTCAACAAGAAATACAGTTGCAGTCTAGCATGCTGTTTATTTTAGCTTTTACAACAAAGCAAAGGTTTGATGAGACTGAGAATTTTACAACCATTGACTATACAGTTTTCAATTCCCAAAACAGTTTATAATAGTTTGGTGACACATACAACATGCACCCAAATACTGTATTTCTCAATAACTAAGACACTGACCTATTCTGTTCGTAGTTTACAGTCATGCATTCATCCCTTTACACTTGAAATATTAAGGTGCAAAGATCATGGACAAAAGTCAAGAAAAAATACCTCCATAGCCTTTTTGCTAATGTACAGTTCATAATTTTTTGATGAGCTGTACATTTAAAGAAGTGATTCTCATGTAATTACAAAAAAAAAAATCAGAGATTGTTACTATATCACCATTACCGGGTTAAATTTTAAAGTTCATACATTTACTATGAGAGGGACTATCTGCTCTAAAGCCTAACTCATTGTATCTAAGATAAAGAAAATTTTATTTCTTGTTACCAGTGAATATAAAGCAGGTATTATTAAGGCTTCAATAATTTTCCTTTGAAATCAAGAGTCTATTAAAAACACTAATAAGATAAATCAAGGAAGTATTCTGAGACTTTAAATTCCTAGGGACTTTCCCTTTACAAATGTGATGTTCATTTCTTCAAACCTTTCTTAAGGTGTTATTTAATCTACGTCCAATCTCAAAAGAGATGGTTTTCCATAATTATGCTGCATTTTTAAGTATAATTCAAATCTACCCTTTATTTAAAAAATAAGGAAAGTACCACATATTTATTTATAAAAAGAGCTTCATACTTCTGAATAAATCACAACTTGACAACATCGAGGCAGTGCCTGATTTTGACTCAAGAAGTTTGAACTAAATCATGATAGAAGTTTAAAATGTGAACTAGAAACATCAACCTTTATTCCATGTGGAGACCATGGGGAACCTTTCCACCACTACAGAGAACAAACTACATTTTATTTTATAAAGTAATGAGAATTATAACTAGACACATGATTCAACGTAGGAAACTGAATAGATCTCTGAATAGTTGAAGTGTTTTAATCACATAGCTCTTTTACCTGATTTGACTCCTTATGCATGCATCTAGAAATCACCCCTGTGATATGCTTCCTGAACAGTGATATGTTGGAAGGTACAGTGTGCAAATGAGTAAGGGACTGCTGTGTCTTCTGATAGGGTTCTCCTCAGAGGCTTGGAGAAGGTTCTCTTGCTTCTTCTAGCTTTGTAAGGATCCACTGTTTTGAAGAAATAAACCATTTACTTACTGTAGTGAACTTTCAATGAAACAAATGTAAAGAATGGAAATCTAGAAGTCAGCTTTCCAGTTAAGTGCATACTAATATACAAGACATAAAATTCATAGTGCAGAAGAGATAACTCACTTATGCAGCCCAAATGGCTCCAGGACAAGGTTCCTGAATCTAACAGGCAGAATAATGTTTCTCTAAGGTTTTTGAACTTAGAAATGCATCTTCAGAGTATGAAAAGTAAAATGAACCATCCAGACAGAAAAGGGTAATATGGAAGCTGGACTGAACAACAGCATAATCTAAATATTACTCAAGCAAAATTCCTTTTAACCTGTGTCAGTTCTGTATCACCAACCTCGATGATTCCATATCCATAATTCTACTGCTTGGGAATGGATAATTACATATAATTCTACAATAAGTAGTAGTATAGCAACATCCTTGAGCATTTTTTATACTTTCATTTTCTATTCTAAAAGGATTTGAAATTACAAAAATGAAATGTAAATGTAATAACCTTTCTACCAATAATGTCCATTACTATTGGGCCTGTATGACAGATCAAAGTCTTGTTAGTTGATATGGGGTTATTCCATTACAAAAAGATTTAGAAGATGGAAGCTGAGTAAGATTCTCTAGTACCTGTCTCCCCAGAACACACTAAGTTGACAGTTATGCACTTTCACTAGAACTAAAGAAATCAAGTGAGAGGCCAGTGCCTACTTTTAGTATAACAAAATGAAAAGGTGCACCAAAGAAGGCAGGAATATGAATTGCCTATGTCACCCCTTCCCAACTTCAAGTAGTTCAGCATAGAGAGACCTGCTTGGTGGAGGGAGAGAATACTAAGTCTCAGCTTCAGACTTAAAACCCAATACTAGGACCACGGTAAAACCCAGTGCTGTGCAAAGCCCCAAGACACCTACTGTCAGACCAGTACCCATGGACTGTACATCTGGAACTGAAATTACCCAGGTGCAACTACCCCTCTCCTCAACCTATGGCAGCAGAATGGGAGCAAGACTCCATCTGCTGGAGAGCAGTGTACAAGCTAGCACAGGGTTGTCTTGGGAGTCCAGTATAAGGTCTTCTGCAGTGAGACTCTCCAGTTAGAAACTCAAGGCCCCATTTCACAAATGTAGTTTGTAGATCAGTCTTAGCATTAGGCAGAGACCTTCATGCTAATAGGACAGACTCAAGTTTTGACCTGTGTCATTTCCAGCCTTGGCTGGGCCTAGGGCACATGCATCTGCCTCCTGATACTATGCAGGTTCCTATGGCTCCAAGATGCAGGAGCAGCCCAACTTAGACTGAGCCTTTGTGGCCAAGGGATTATCTCTACCATCTGTCCCCACCCCTCAACCTTGGCCATCACTATACCAGTCCTTATAGATGGAGCTTCAAGCAGAGATTTGCGACCCAGTGGGGCAGACTTATGTGCTGGCCTATATCACTGATACCTGTGGTGTGGACGGTGGTGCATTACTAAGATTGTGCACGGTCTTGCTGCTATGAGACTCAGGTATGACTCAGCTTAGAGTCAGGCTTAGATGGCCAAGGGACTGCATTCAACAATACACCCCAACTACCAACTGCACAGTGTGCAGCGAGACCCCATTTGCTATGGGCAGATTAGGGTAGTAAACAGATGACTTCCTTGGAACTTAGTGCTGACCTGGTAAAACCTAACATCGGCAGATTCTAATGGCCCCCATCTCCAGGCCTGCCTGTAGGTGGAATCTCTAGAAATGCTCCAGTGCTAAGGGAAAACATGCAGTCCCAGTCTGCCAGACTTCTATCTTAGCTACTATTATCTATGGGTAGCTGCAGTGGTTCTGGGCTCAGCAACAGGCAGTCTATAGCAAGGAAAGCCATGGTCTTATCCCAGGGTTATACTGGTCTGGGTGGGCTGTAGGCGCAGGGTGTGTCATAGATTGGTGGCTACAGGTGTTGAAATAGGTGTCTAGAGCTAATCCATCCATGGTGACTCTACCCAGAGGTACAGAGAATCCTGCAATGTCTAACCATATGCTGGCAACTATGAATAAGGGCTCTGGGCCTCCTGTCAGAGAAGTTTGTAGGGACAGATGACTATATCTAGTTTCTTCATCATCATCTTCTTTTCTGAGCAATACATCAACAGTGTATTTGAGACAACCTTAGATTCTGGACCTGTGTGGCATACAGTACTGAAATAGAAATGATCTTAGACAAAAAAAAAAAAAAAAAAAAAAAAAAAAAAGAAGTTGGTTTAGAATTTCAGGAAAGACAAGGACAAAGCCATATTAGGAAGACTGGAATAAATATGGACTCCTTCAATGTCCATATAGCATCACATGCCAACAAGCATCCAGAGCTTTCAGTAAACCATGAACTTGCCTAATAAGGTGCTACAAAGTGACCAGAGAGTAATCAATTTGGGAAAACTCTCAGCATTTAAATTAGCTGTTTTAAGAAACCTCAATAAGCTTGAATAAAATATTCAGAAATGCTTCAATATTCTTAATACAAAAACTCAAAGAGATGGAAGTAATTAAACAAATTCCTGAGCTGAAAAAGACATTATGTAAAATGAAAAATGTGATAAAGTCATCAGTACAATTAGTGAGCTCAACCATGAGCTACTGAAAGTGCACAGATATAAGAGAAAAAAATGAGGAAAGCTTATGGGATTTTTGGATAGTATTAACAGAGCAAATATCTGAGTTATTAGAGTTCAAGAATGAGTGGAGAACACCAAAGGAATAGAAAACTTATTCAAAGAAATAACATAAAAATTCCCAAACCTTTGGAATGATACCAATATCTAGGTATAGGAAGGTAGACAGTCACCAAAATTAACCAAATCTACTCCAAGACATTTTATACAAACTGTTAACAGGTAAAAGAATATTCTTAGAGCTGAAAGAGAAAAGTAACAACGTATAAGGGTATCCTAATTCACCTGACAGCAGAATTCCTAGCAGAAACCTCATAGGATGTAACATGAGATTTTTATAGTACTAAATGAAAAAAACAGAATACTGTGCCCAGCAAAATTATCTTTCAGAAATGAGAGATAAAGACATTTCTAGATTAAAAACTGAGAAAGTGTATCTCCACCATGCCTGTTCTACCAGAAATATTAAAGGAAGTTCTTTAAGCTGAAAGATGTTAGTGAATAAAAACAGAAGATATAAAACTTACAAGTAATTGTACAAATTTAGAATGCTCTAATATGCCAAGTATGTTGTGTGAATCATTTAGTATTTTAGGATTAAGATTAAAAATTAAAACCTGTTCTGCCATCTGCCTTGCAAGTACAAGGTCCTGAGTTTGATCCCTGGTACCAAAAAAACAAATACTAAAACAAACAAACAAACAAAAAACAACAAAAAATTAAAAGCTATTAAAAATAAAAACCACATAAATATGTTAAGAGATAGGCATTATAGAAGGATGTGAAATGGGATAGCAAAAATTCAAAATGTGAAGAGAAATGGCTTACGACTATAGAGTTTTCTTATTGGTGTATTTTCTCTTGTTCTTTATTTCTATTCTTTAAAAGAATGTAACATTATTATTTCAAAATAGCTATTTATAATCAAAAGATGTTTTGTGTAAGCTTCATGGTAGCCATAAAACACAAAATCTATAAAAGAAAAACTAAAATAATAAACAAGGAATCAAAATACACAACCAGAATAAACTGGTTAGCTACAAAAGACTACAAGAGAGGGGGAAGAAAGCATCTACTCCAAAAATAGAAAACAAATTACTATTATAATGGCTGCAGTTAAAACCATGTTTGTCAATAATTACCTTGATTAGAAATGTTAATTCCCAAATTAAAAGTGAATGGATTAAAAAAGTAAAACCAAATCACATGTTGCTTATAAGGAATACACTTTACATCTAAGAACACAGACAGAGTGAAAGTGAAGGGACAGAATAAGACATTTCATTAAATGGAATCCAAAAGAAAACAGGATTAGTCATACTTATATAAAATAAAATAGACTATCTCAAATGCCATAGAAATGGACAAGAAATGTCATATTGTTAAAGGAGTGAATTAAACAAGATGAAATAATTTTAAATATATATACATTCAACTGGACTAACCAAATAAAACTTTATTTTATTTTATTTTATTTTTTTTGAGATGAGGTCTTGCTAGGTTGTCTGGGCTGGTCTCAAATTCCTGAGCTTAAGTGATCCTCTCAATTCATCTTACTAAGTAACTGGGAACTAAAGGCATGTGCCACCACATCCAGTTTAAAGCAACTATTAAAGTCTTAAAGAGAAAGACTTGTTGTACTAATTATGTACTAATGGTTGGGGACTTTAATACCCCACTTTCACCAATGGACAGATCTCTTCAGACAAGAAATAGCTACAGTGTTAACTAGACCAATATGGATCTAAAAGACATCTACAGAATATTGTGACAACCATTGAAAACACATTTTTCTCTTCACACATAGAACATTCTACAGGACAGATCACATGGCAGACCATAAAATGAATCTCATCAAATTTAAAATAATTAAAATCCTATTAGATATCTTCTGACTATAATGCAATAAAACTAGAATAACAAGAAAAACTTTTGAAACTATACAAACATATGGAAATTAAACTTAACTTCCGAACAACCAATGAATCAAAAAAGAAAGTAAATTTTTTGAAACAAGTGAAAATGGAGACACATCATACCAAAACCAATGGAACACAGCAAAAGCAGTATGAAGAGACAATTATAGCAACCAATCACCACGCCAAAAACTAAACTATCTGGCCGGGTGTGGTAGCGCATGCCTGTAATCCCAGCACTTAGGAGGCTGAGGCAGGAGGATAGCTGTGAGTTAGAGACCAGCCTGGGCTACATAGTGAGTTCCAGATCAGTCTCAACTACACAGTGAGACTCTGTCTCAAAAAACCAAAACACCAAAAAACCAAAACCAAAAAAACTAAACTACCTATCACTGCATCTCAAGGGTCTATAACACAAGAACAACCCAAATTCAAAATCAGTAGAGGGAATGAAATGATAAAGATCAGAGCAGAAGTAAATAAAAAAGACTAAAAAATACCCAGAAGATCAACAAAGCAAACAGTTCATTGTTTGAAAAGTCAAACAAAATAGACAAATCCTTAGACTCTGAAAAAGAGAGGGTTCAACTAAAATTAGAGATTAGAAAGGAAACATCAAAACTGATACCACAGAAATATAAAAGATCATCAGAGATTATGATGAACAACAAATATGGTAACCTAGAAGGCACAAGTAATTTCTTATACACATATATATACCTCACCAAAAGACTGAATCATGAAGAAAGAAAACCTGAACGGATCAGTAACAAGTAATGATACTGAACCAGTAAGAAAAGGCTGCCTAACACAGAAAAGGCCCGCACCACATGGCTTTCCTGCTGAATTCTACAAAACATTCAAAGAAGAACTAATACTAATTCTCCTTACTTTTTACATGTAGAAAAGGAATGATTCCAAATTCATTCTATGGGGCCTCCATAACCCTGATACCAAAACCAGAGAGAGATACAACACAAAAAGAAAACTACAGGCCAAAATCTATTAATGACCATAGACATAAAAATCCTCAGAAAAATACTAG
This sequence comes from Fukomys damarensis, assembly GCF_012274545.1. Classification (NCBI taxonomy): domain Eukaryota; kingdom Metazoa; phylum Chordata; class Mammalia; order Rodentia; family Bathyergidae; genus Fukomys; species Fukomys damarensis. Next base: position 24,840,605 of record NW_022900943.1, on the reverse strand, counting down.
TAAAAGAGATTCAACAGTTCACTAAAAAGATAATTCATCATGATTAAGTGGAGTTCACCCCAAGGACACCAAGGATAGCTTAATATACACAACTCAATGAGTGACATACCACATCAACAGAATACAGAACAAAACCATTATGTTCAGCTAAGTAGGTGCAGAAAAGGCGTGGGATAAAATTTAACATCCTTTCACGATAAAGATGTCAAACAAAATTAGGTATTTCCACATAACAAAGGCCACTTATAGTAAGCCAGCTGTCAAGTAAAAGCTGAGCCCTTTTTTCCTATTATCTAAAATAAGACAAGGATGCTTACTTTCACCACTTTTATTCAAAATAGTTCTGGAAGTCCTAGCCAGAACAATAGGGTAAGAGAAAAACATCAACGGGCATCCAAATTGGAAAAGAAGTAAAATTGTCACTGTTTGTGGATGACACTATCTTACTTATTAAAATTCCCAAAACTCTACCAGAAAACTATCAGAACTAATATATAAATTTGGCAAAGTTGCAGGACACAAATTTTAATGAAAAAAAAAACCCCAGTATGATTTCTGTATGCCAACAGCAAATAATCTGAAATAGAAATCAGGAAAGCAATCCAACAGGTACAAAAACTACGTAGAAATAAATTTAATCAAAGAAGTACAAGATTTCCATAATGAAAACTATAAAACATTGATGAAAGACATTGAAGATGACAACAAATCCATGTTCCTGGGTCGAAATCATCAATATTGTTAAAATGTCCATATTATCCAAAGGTATTTTCAAATTCAACATAACCTTTATCAAAATGCCTTTTTCTGCAGAACATGAAAAAACAATTCTACAAGTTATATGGAATCATAAAATCATGAATAGCCAAAGAAATCTTGGAACAAAATGAGCAATGCAGAAGGTATTGCACTACTTGACTTCAAAGCAAACAACAAATATGTAATACTTTACAGAATAGTATTGGCACAGAAAGAAACATAGACCAGTGGGACAGATATCCTAAAAGTCAATTCACTCATCCACGGCCAGTTCTCTTTAATAACAGTGCCAAGAACATGCAGTAGAAAAAGGACAGTCTTTCAGTAAATGGTGCTGGAAAAATTTGATGTCCACATGCAGAAGAATGAAAGTAGATTCCTGTTTCTCACAAGTTACAAAACTTAAGTAAAAATGGATTAAAGACTTGAAACTATGAAACTATTACAAGAATAGAAGGAAATACTTTAGGACATTGGAATGGGCAAGAGTTTTTTTGGCTAAGACCTCCACAGCATTCCATTAAAGCATATCTCCAAAGTGAACATTAAAGCAAAAAGCTTCTGTACAACGAAGGTCAATCAACAATGTGCAGAGACAATCTAGTGAATGGAAGAAAATATGTATAACCTACACTTCTGACAAGGGGTTAATGGTCAAAGTATACAACTAATGCATTAAACTGAAAAAAACTCAACAACAGATCTACATAGACATATCTCAAAGGCCAACATAAAAAATGTTCAACATTATCAATCAATATGGTAATGAAATGTCACCTGATCCCAGTAAGAATGGCTATTACCAAAAATACTAAATGTAACAAGTGCTAGTGAGGATCTATAGAAAAGGGAAACTTTGCACATTACTGGTGGGAATATAAATTAGTACAGCCATTATGGAAAACAGCATGAAAATTCCTCAAAAAGTTAAAAGTCTACCATAGGATCCAGCAATTCCAAAATATGCAGTAGACAAAAAACTGAAATAACCAGTGTCAAGTGATGAACAGATAAAGAAAATGTGGTACATACACATAATAGGATATTCTTTCACCATAAAAAAGAATGAAATCCTATCCCTGTCATTTTTGACAACAGTATGGAGATTGTGTTAAGTGTAATAAGCCAGGCACAAAAACTAGTACTACACAAACTCACTTATATATAGAATCTAAAAAAGTTGATCTCATAGAAGTGGAGAATACAATGAAAGGGTACTAGAGACTAGGGCAGTGATGGCGAAAGGCTCATTAGAATGTAACTGAGTTACAGTCTCAAACAAGAAGTTCTGGTGTCTAATGCACAGTACAGTGACTATAGATAGTAAGAGAGTATCCACTTCAAACAGCTAGAAGAAAAGGATTTTGAAAGTTTTCATCATAAATGGTCAATGTCTGAGGAGAGATATATGTTTAACCTGATTTAAACACTATACTATATATTTGTCTGAAGCATTACATGGTACTCTATTAATACGTAAAATTTTTATGACTACATATTAGTAAAAAATACATTAAAAAAGCAAGTATCACTCACTTCCTTAGAGAAAGAAAGAAAAAAGATTTAACAGAGACATTTGGTGCCTCTTCAATTTTAGAAATCGAGTGGGAATAGGCACAGGAATCTAGAGGGAATAGGTTCCTTATTCCCTTACACAAGTAGAGAAAGAAAATTGAGCTCAGTAACTTTCTCTGCATGTCTCTGACAGTAAGAGAATTAAAACTGTCTGGAATAATGTCAAATTGTGACAGGAAATGAATGGAAAATTTATTACAGAGAAACCAAAATAAGTGGTAATGTCCTTCAGCAACATGAAAAAAAAAAGCAGCCTAAAAACATTATGTTGTTATCCTGCGCCATCTTGCTCTTCCAAGTGACAAATACATTTGGTTGCTTCTCTTTGTAATGCATTCCCATTTTCTACTGTTGGCCCAGGGATCAAGTAAAGAAGTCAGGTACTCTCCTCTAATTTTCCAACATAGTAAGTACAATGCAATGTTAGGAGCAGCATCTTTGTTTTATGATCACTGCGGTTACAGTCTTCATTTTCCTGTCAGTGCATGTTCTGGTAATTGCAATAATCTTTGAAGTGCATTAGGGCTTTTCAATTCACATCACTCCCATTTTGAAGAAAGCAAGGCTAAGTGATTTTCCTCAAGATTCCCTCACCAAGAAAGACAGAATCAGGACTTTCTGACTACAAGTGTGGCTCCCGCTGTCTCTCTGCCATGGCATGGTAATTGTTTTTTTTGTTGTTGTTGTTAAATCACTATGGTTGTATATAGTAGAGAAATCAACAATATGGGGCCATACTTCCTCTGCTAGAGCTAATTAACATTCGAATGGAACAATTTGTTGACTTTGAAAAATAAAATATTCTAGGATATAAAAGAGCAATTTGATTTGAAAAATAAGCAAATGTTGAATCTAGTAAAAAAATGTCTGGGGGCAGATATGATCTAGTCACATATACTAGAAACTGTCAAAACAGGAAAACAAAAATCTCAAACAAAACTTACCTGCTTAAACAAAAAACAGTTCATTTACATGGTTTTGAAGTGAGAAGATCCTACCTGGTTTAAGTAAAACATTCATTGAATTGTTCCCTTTACAAGGATGTAGTGGCCTTCTTTGTCTCTCAATCAGTTTTGGTTTGAAATTTACTTTGTCTGAGAATAAGATTGCTACCCCTGCTTTTTTCTGGGCTCCTGTCTTGTGGAGAATTGTTTTCCATCCTTTCACTTTCAGTCTATGGGCTTCTTTTTGCACTAGGTGTGTTTCTTGTATAGAACATATTGTTGGATTTTGCTTCTTAATCCATTCTGCCAGACTATTTCTCTTGATTGGTGAATTTCATAAACATATATGCACCAAATATTAATGCCCCCAACTATATAAAACAAATATTAAGTAACATGAAAAACCAAATAAGCACTAATACAATTGTAGTGGGGGATCTAAATACCCCAGTATCACAAATAGACAGTTTATCTAGGCAAAAAATCAACAATGAAATACTAGAACTGAACCAAGCTTTTGAACATATATTGACTTAATAGACATCTATAGAGTGTTTCACCCCACAAAATCAGAATATATATTCTTTTTGGCTGCACATGGCTCATTCTCCAAGATAGACCACATACTAGCTCATAGAACAGGTTTGAATAAATGCAAAGGAATCAAAGTTATCCCCTGTATATTATCAGATCATAGTGCAATCAAGCTGGAGTTCAATAGAATAAGAAACCGTAGGAACTTCACAAACACATGGAAATTGAACAACACTCTCCTGAACAATCAATAGGTCACAGAGGAAATTAAAGAAGAAATTAGACAGTTTTTACAAATAAATGATAATGCGAATACAACATACAGGAATCTATGGGACACAATGAAAGCAGTTCTATGGTGGAAAACCCATAGCACTGAACGCCCACACTAGGAAAAAGGCGAGCTCAAATAAATAACCTAATGATGAATCTTAGACTCTTAGAAAAACAAGAGCAAGAAAAACCCAAAGCTCGTACAAGAGAGGAAATTATAAAGATTAGAGGAGAAATCAATGCAATGGAAACTGAGAAAACAATACAAAAAAATAAATGAATCAAAGAGTTGGTTTTTTGAAAGAATAAATAAAACTGATAAACCCTTAGCTAACCTATCAAAAAAAGGAAAGAAAAAGCTCAGATTCATGCAATTAGGAATGAAAAAGGTGAAGTCACAACAGATCCAACAGAAATTCAGAGGACAGTCAACACCTACTTTAAGAACCTGTACTCTAATAAAATGGAAAACATAGAAGAAATGGACACACTTCTAGATACTTATGAATTACCAAGTTGAAGAAGATAAAAAAATTTTAAACACCACAATTACAATCAGTAAAATTGAAAATGTAATTAAAAGTTTACCAACAAAGAAAAGCCCAGGTCTTGATGGATTCACTGCTGAATTTTACAAGATATTTAGAGAACTACTGCCACTACTCTTTAAATTTTTCAATGAAATTGAAGGGGAAGCAATACTTCCAAATTCATTCCTGGAAGCAAGTATCACTTTGATTCCCAAACCAGGGAAAGACTCAACTAAAAAAGAGAACTACAGGCCAATCTCCTTAATGAATATAGATGCAAAAATCCTTAATAAGATACTAGCAAACAGAATACAGAGGATCATCAAGAAGATCATACATCCTGACCAAGTCGGATTTATACCAGGGATGTGAGGATGGTTCAATATACGGAAGTCAATTAATGTAACACATTAATATATTAACAGAGTCAAGGACAAAAACCATATGATCCTCTAGATAGATGCAGAAAAAGCATTTGACAAAATTCAACACCTGTTCATGATAAAAACCCTGCAAAACACTGTAATAGATGGTCTATATCTCAACTTAATAAAGGCTATCTATGAAAAACCAACAGCCAACATCATATTAAATGGCCAAAAACTGAAAACTTTCACGTTAAAATCAGGAACAAGACAAGGATGCCCACTGTCACCACTCCTCTTCGATATAGTTCTAGAAACATTAGCCATAGCAATTAGACAAGAGAAAGAAATTAAAGCAATAAAGATAGGAAAGGAAGAAGTTAAACTGTCATTATTTGCTGACGATATGATACTCTACATTGAAGATCCAAAAAATTCCACCAAAAACTTCTAGACTTAATTGAAACTTTTAGCAGAGTAGCTGGATACAAGGTCAACACTCGAAAATCAAAAGCCTTCTTGTACACAAATAACAGACTCTGAGAGAGAAATTAGGGAAACAATTCCTTTCACAATAGCATCCCAAAAAATGAAGTGTCTAGGAATCAATCTAATGAAAGAAGCAGAAGACCTCTACAGCGAAAACTACAGCACTCTGAAAAAAGAGATCGAAGAGGATATAAGAAAATGGAAAGACATCCCCTGCTCCTCGGTAGGAAGAATCAACATAGTGAAAATGGCCATACTACCAAAAGTGCTATACAGATTCAATGCAATGCCAATTGAAATTCCAACACTATATTTCACAGAACTAGAAAAAAGAATCCAAAAATTCATTTGGAACCAGAAGAGACCTAGAATAGCAAAAGCCATCCTAGGCAACAGTTATAGCAGTGGGTCTAACAATTCCCAATTTGATACTACAAAGCCATTGTGATAAAAATAACATGGTACTGGCAAAGAAACAGACCTGAGGATCAGTGGAACATATTGGAAGATATAAAAACAACTCCAGACGCACTCAGCTACCTCATCTTTGACAAAGGAGCCGAGCATCCTCACTGGAGGCAAGATAGTCTCTTTAATAAATGGTGTTAGAAAAACTGGATTTCAACCTGCCAAAGGTTAAAACTAGACCATTATCTTTCACCATGCACTAAATTAAAATCCAAGTGGATTAAAGATCTAAATAATAAAACAGAAACACTAAACTTGCTGGAAGATAAGTTAGGCAGAACTCTTGAAGACACTGGCATAGGAAAAGACTTTATGTACAAATTCTCAGTAGCACAGCAACTAGCACAAAGAATCAACAACTGGGATCTCATCTTATTAAAAAGCTTCTGCACTGCAAAAGAAACCATCAACAGAACTAAGAGACAACCTACAAAGTGGGAAAAAATTTTTACCAGCTGCTCCTCAAAGGGCTCTTATCCAGAATACATAAAGAATTCAAAACAATCAGCCCCCCAGATATAAAGACCCAATTCAAAAATGGGCAACTGAAGTGAACAGACATTTCTCAGACAAAGAAGTAAAAGCAGCAAGTAAACATATGAAAAAATGTTCCACATCACTGGTCATTTGAGAGATGCAGATGAAAACAACACTGAGATTCCACCTCACCCCACAAAGAATGGCTGCTATCAAGAAATCAAACAATAACAAATGTTAGCGGGGTTTTGGGGAGAAAGGAACCCTTCTCCATTGTTGGTAGGAGTGCAGACTGGTGCAACCACTATGGAAATCAATATGGAGATACCTCAAAGAGCTGGGACTAGAGGCTCCATTTGACCCAGCCATCTTTCCTCTGCGGGGTATCTTTCCAAAAGATTTAAAAGAATCATATCATAGTGATATATGCACACCTATATTTAGAGAAGCACAGTTTATAATAGCTAAAACTTGGAAACAGCCCATTTGCCCATCAGTTGGAGAATGGATAAAGAAGATGTGGTTTTTCTATAAAATGGAATATTACTCAGCCATAAAGAATGAGAAATTAGATTCATTCATAGGAAAATGGATACATATTGAGGATATACTTCTAAGTGAAATAAATAAGTCACACATGCGTAAATACTGAATAGTTTCTCTGGTGTGAAAAACTATAATAGTACGTAAGATCCTAATGTTATAATTGACAATGTAAAATAGGACGAAAGAGCTAAAGGTGTAGAGAAAGTGGGAAGGGTATGGGCAAGCTAATAAGGGAAAAGAAAAAAATATGAGAAAATAAAAAAATGGAAAAAAAGTGTTTGCAAATGGGGAGGGGAGGAGGGGGTGAAGGGAGGGCGGGGACAAGGGGAAAAAATGAGAACCAAGACCTGTCATGTCAAGGTACAAGATCCCAATAATGAATGTAACCGTACTGTATACCTAAAATGTACCAATAAACTCAATGAAAAAAACAATAAAGAAAAGATTTATTATATTTACCCTAGCATCCTCTGGGGTCTTGAAGTTAATTATTTTTCCAAACTCTCTGGCGTGGAATACAGACTTCACCCGTTCCTAAAAAAAAATACATAACTTCATTAGAAAGAAGATGCAGTTGTAAAAATACAACAAACAAATGCCATACACAAATCATGCACCTTAAAGAAGCCAAGAGTCACCAAGAAGAATCAAAACAAAGTGCTATATTTTAACATACCCACTATCACCAAACCTAAGTTAGAAAGCTTATGATTAGATTTTACTTCCTAAGGCCAGAAAGAGTTAAACAGAAAATGGGAGGAGGTAAATCTGGGAGTAGTGCTGCTATATTTCCTCTCCAAAATTAACTCAGACAATTCTTAATGTATGGCCATGAAATCCCGACTGAAGCCAGATCAAAGATAATATATACATGTTGTATGCATGTATGCACTTGTGACAGCGTAAATTAGTCATGCAACAAGAATGTAGTTTGAAATCAAAGATATCAGAGTGGGTCCACCTAACGATTTTCCTCCACTCCTTTGGTATTTGAGGTATCTGTTGGGGAGAACTGTATAACAGCAGACATTACAGACTGGAGGGGCAAACAGAAAGCAAAATGGGACTACCAAGGATGGTGTACTATGGAGAGGGCCACAGAAGAAAGATGGTGGTTTTACTAATTTAGCAATTTCTGTAAACCAAATAGCCATGCAAATATGGACTACAGAAGAAATCAGTTTCTTTTATTAAAAAAAAAAAAAAGATTGCTGAACCAAAGTTAAAAAAAAAAAAGGCAAGAAGGGAATAAGTGAAGGAAATTAGAGGAAATATTATATTTAGATTAAAAAAAAAAGGAAAATAACCAAGGAAGCTCTGTGGGATAGATCAGTTTTTCATGTTTGGAAAAGGTAGGGTTCTGTTACTGAATACAAAATAAGGACCTAGAATGCTACTGTCAATGTAATAGCACAGAAAGTAGCACTTTTATTCTTAGCCAGTCTTTTCTCTTTAAGCCTGAATAAGAGTAAAGGAAAAACGATGCCAAGTCAAAGCAACTTTTATTTATAAAACAGAAACATTACAAAATAAAGGTGATTACATAAAATGCAGTGCCTTCACTTCCAAGTTTACAAAACAATCTATTAAATGTACCTTTGCTTCAATGCGCAATCTTCTTTCATGAACAATGAATGGTTCTTTGGTAAATTCATCGAAACTGTACTGCCACTCACATGTAAGTTGTCCAAATGTTCCCTTTGTTACAAACAATACACCACTATTTTGGGGGCAGGGAGGAAAAAATTCAATTAAAAATTGAAGGACTTGTATCTAGTAGTACAGAATACATGTCTTTTTGCAAATGCACACTATGTTCACCTAGACAAACTTCATTCTTGGTTATAAAAATATGAGTCTAAAGGTACAGAAATCATGAAAGTATATTCTCAGATCATAGTGGAACTATTTCCAAATGCTTAGAAATTAAGATATTACTAAAATAATCCACACATCAAAGAATCTTAAAAGAGATTAGAAAATACTTTGAACAGAATGAGAATTAAACTATAAAATTTTTGGGATGTAGTTAATGTAATGCTTAGTGGGAAATCTGCAGCATAATATATTAGAAAAATTGTAGCACTTTTAAAGTCAAACATAGGAAATACTTTGTAAGAGAAAAACATGTATAGGCTCGACTGGTTAACATTTAGGGATCTTGATGTAGTTAACATTTCAGAATAAATGTCTTATTATTAAGGCTCCATGTACCGTTTCCCAGCCTTTTGTAACCACCTTGAACAGGTTCAACATATTGAAGAGTCATGGGTTTTTTAGACCAAATAAAGTTCTATCATTCTTCCTTTTTTTGTTTTTGGGTACTAGGATTGAACTCAGGGCCTTTGCTCTGAATTACATTTCCAGCCCTTTTTAAAATTATTTTGAGTCAGTCTCACAATTGCTATGCTGTCCAGGGTTGGCTTGAATTTGTGATCTCAGTCTTCCTCAGTCTCCTAGAGTCCACTACTCAGCTTTATAATTTTCAATTTTACTTTATTTTTTGGTACCAGAGATCGCACTCAGGACCTTGCCCTTGTGAGGCAGGTGTGGTGCCAGTGAACTAAATCCCCAGCCATGTTTTTTTTTTTTTTTTCAGACAGGACCTGCTATGCAGTTCAGGCTGGCCTTGAGAGATACTTCTGCCTCAGCTTTCCAAGTGCTGGCATTATCGCACCACACCCAGCTTCAGAGTGACATTTTTAAAAAAGTCTTCAGTTTTTAAATTACTTGTTCTATTTTTTGGGGACAAATTAAGAAATGAAGATGGATTCTGTTTATAATAATTCTATTTAATTCTTTCAAAAGCTTTTCACTATTTCACTTTGTGGTTAAAACATCAATTAAAGTGCAACCAGAGTTTTCTTTTAAATGACACATACTTTAACTTAAGGGATTGTGTGAAAGCAATAGCTGTCTCCTGGCCTAAATGCAAATGAAGAAAGCTAATAAGGGATGATACCTCTCATCTCAATCTTCTGTCCCTCAGCCCCTTTCACCAATCCTTAATCACAGGCCCAGTGGAACAAGGCTGTGTCACTGTATCTTTGCACCTACCCTCCCATTGTCTGTAGGTCTATCTGAAGATGCTGCTGTAGCTTGGAGTACTCATATAAAATATTACCTCGTTTCCATTGGTATACTCATGTATGTGAATCTATGTATACTCTAATGAATAGCTACCATTAGAGGACTCTTGATATAACCTGAAGTTGTATACTTTTTCACAGAAGGGGAACTTTGCCTTTGAGAGGCCAATTTGTAGAATTTCTGTATTCACTAAATTAAATGAAGCAAATGCTAAAATATCCAATTTATGCTTGTGTACCACTGTTTATCTGTATGCATGCACAAAACTAAACATAAATTTATGTAATGTCTTGGGAACCAGCTTTACCAAGCAAGAGAACCAGAGTTAGCAGGAATCGGGGAGACTATATGATACAAAAGGTGAATAATATTAACTCCTAACTGAATTACATTACAGAAAGAAGGCAAGTTACCGTCTAGTTATCATGAACATATCTGTTTTATTGATCATGACATGAGTAAAATACTTGTATTTTGCAAATCTTCCATTTTCCATGACCTTAAAAAGCGAGAAAGAAAATATTGGTAATATTCCATGATACCTTATGATTTAAAAAAAAAAAACATTTGTTTTTTTCAGTGGGGGCAAATCATTAACATACTTACATAAGAAATATATTTATCACAAAATTGAATTAAATTTTTATAAAATCATTGCTTTCTTTAAAAAATTATCTACTGTATTAAGATTACTCAATTGTACCATCTTTAAATGCTAGATTTTTGAAGATATAACCATACAAAGTTTAAGTTCATTCTGAGATATACTATTAAAGCAATTTTCATTTGGAAAATATATTAGTATTTTATTATTACACCTGTATAGAAACATACATAAACACGTATCTAACTCTTGATTTTTCTTTTACTTGGAAATTCCTTATATGTATTACAAACTTGCTTTTCTTTGCCAGTCTCAGAACTCATTCAAAAATGCCAAGAAAACTCAATCAAAGCAAAATATAAACAACAGCATTTCTGGACAAACATGGAACCCTAAAGGCCTACTAACAATCTTTATTTTCAGGACTATTGAAACACATTCTCTATGACACTGTTTGTTAACAGTACTTCGTTCCAGAAAACTTAAACATAGCCATACAAAAAAGTTATTTTTAATTCTATTTTCAGTATCATTTCTATTGAGAGAAGAGTTACTTTGACTATTAAATTATATGGCAGGTTAGCCTATTTTTAAAGATAAGCATTGTAATTGTGACTAAGATTCCCCCTAAAGGAGGCATGTTGAGAATTGAGGCAAAAAGAAGTTCTGAAGAAATTACAAAAGATGATACAGAGTTTAGAAAATTGTGTTCCTTGAAGCTATAATACAAAACTAAAATTATTTAGCTTAGAAAAAAGCTAAGATGTGACTTCATAATGTTGGTATAGAAAGTTCAAAGAATGGTCTTCATTTTTATCTGCGACAGAAATAAAAAAATGTAGATTACTTGCATGGGAGGTTTCTAACTTCAAAGATTATAAAATACTGAAAAGTATTCTCACTATTGATTCTAAAAATTAAACATAAATATATTGAAAATAAAAAATGGATACAGCCACAGATACAAAACATTTTAAGAATTACTAATTCATAAATTGTGAAAATAAACTTGAAAAACTAGGTGAAATAATCATTAGGACAATATAAATTACTAAGAGAAAGAACTATCAAATATTAGAGGAGAGGTAAAAATTATTTGCAAATAACAGTATATCTGGAAACTTTATTATATAAAATCCAGTAATCAATTTGGAAATATAAGGAAAAATATCATTTTAAGGCTAATAAAATATTTATACATACATTTTACAAATAATGTGCAGAAGTTATATGTTCAAAGCTATGAGCACTTTATTGGAGAAACAGAATTTTGAAAATGAAAATCCACACCTTATTCTTAAATCAGAAAACAGCTAGTAAATTATGAAAGAAGAATGGGAAGCAACCTAGCAGACGATACAATTTACAAAGCTGCAGTAGTGAAAGAGATGGTGCTGGTAGAAGTTTCTATGATTTATCAATGGAAAGAACACACATTATAGTCTCATCTGTATGTGAGACTTTACAAAATCCTATCTCAGTACAGAAATTTGGGACTTCAAGAAGCATTTCAAGTTAGTGGGTAAGAACATGTGCCATCACATGACTGGTTTAAGGCAACTCACTGTTTAAAGCTGAATACTTATTTCTCACTTTACACCAAATTAAATCCAAACTGGTCAATGATCTGAGCATACAAAATGACTATAAAAGTACTATAAAAAGTAATATTTTAATATTGGAGTGGGAAAGCCAAAGTGAAACAAAGTCCATAAAACCTAGCATAAAACAATTTGGTGAGTACAAAGAAGTTAAACATTGCTGAATGGTTAAAAAGAACCAAATAAAGAAAAACAGCACAAGAATCAAAGGATAAGGTAGGAAAATATTAATAGAGAGAGATGTATCTGATAATTTTCAGAATTATAACTATTTGAATAAATAGAAGAAAAATAAGTAACCTAACAGTAAAGTATCTAAAGTATTATGAACAGGTTAGCAAAAACAAAACAAAATAAAATCTAACCAATAAATGATAGACTGTTCAATTTAATTCAAAATCAAACTATACAAATCCACTAAACATTCTGAGTCAACAATTCTGCTAGAATTTACTGTAAGCAAAAATATGTAGAGATATATATAAAAGAATCTTCACAGAAATATAACTAAAAGCAAAATACTTCAAGGGGACTGGCTAAATTACGATGCAGCCATACAATGGTACATTATGAAGCCATATAAAGATATGTGGAATGATAGATACAAAGGTACAAGACATTATATAGAAAGGAACTGTATGTACGGGAGAAAGAAAAGCAAAAACACATACATGTACATATTTATGAGTGTAAGAAAAATTTCAAACAATATGTACCAGTCTTAACAGCATTTATCTCCGGACTTGTGAAGGATACATGGTGGGGAGAGAAGTAAAGTTTTAAATTTTACATTCTTTTATTCTGTAACAGTTTGTATTTGAAAATAAATTACCTTAGCAAATATTCTCATTTTGTGATCAAGTTTTAAAATAAGAAAACATTGAATAAATGCCAGTTTCCTCAAGAACACCTCTAATAGTAAAAGTCAGAAGTCTATATATCCCATTAATAATCGTTAACATTAATTGAAGCTAGGTGTTTTGGGCCCAAGTACTTAGCTTCTTTTGCAATGTTATATAAGTTTGGGCATTGTTGGACCTACCTTTCTTCATTTTTCATTTTTCAGACTGAAATTTAAGCTGTGCCTATAAGCAATTAAATAAATTTTAACAGTCACAGTAGCCCCTGGAATAAATAAAAGCTAAAAATAAAAAAATCCAAGGTTGGGGGCAGGAGAAATAATTTATGGAATGCTTTTAGAAATATACCCAAGGGCCAGGGATTTAGCTCAGTGGTTCTGCTGCCTGCCTCACAAGCACAAGGTCCAGAGTTTGATCCCTGGTACCATCCCCCCAAAAATAAATAAGTAAAAGAAATTTACCCAAAACTTTAAATGCAACACTTGAAAAATATTTGGACATTATGGTCAGGGTCTTGTGCTATGAAGTGCAAAAAGCTGTATGCTTTGTTAGAGTAGATATATTTGAATATGAAAATATAATGCCTTACAAAATTTTGCTGATGCCTCATTGTAAACATGTAAAAATATAGTACAGCATGTTTCAAAACTTTGAAACTAAATCCAATGAAGCTAATGAGAGAATGTTACATCTTATCAGCCACATTCCTCTTCCATCCCATTGTAAAGAATCTACAATGTCATGTTTTTGGTCACAATTTCCTGCCTAATTGTACAATTTTATAAATATAATAAGGACTTACACTTTTCAAAATATCAATATATATTTTAGGAAAATAAAAATTAGAATTTTAGACCTGAAAGGAATACTTTGCATCCAAATTATTCTTCCTGTATACATGGAGAAACTGAGAATTAGGCATTTAATCAGTCCATCTAAGTCTTCACAACAATATTGTGAAATTGGGTGAAATTTCAGTAAAGTGACTTGCTTTGGGTTTGTTGCAAAAATGGACTCAGAGCATTGGTTGCATCATTTTTAATTCCAGTGCTTTTTACTACATAATTATGTCACTCTTCTCTCATGGTACCTCAAAAATGTATTTGATAATCCTGGAAGATGTTTCTGAGGCAGCTGTTAAAATCAGCTTAGTTTGACCTTTTCTAGATCTACAGTGTGCAAATGATTGAGTGTTAATATCCTATGTTCTTCCATCAGAAACATGCTAAGAATGAATGTTTCTATTAAAATAATTTGTGATACTCTTTAAAACAAATAAAGAATTACCAAAATTGGGGATAGGAATCACTTATATAGGACCTTTTACATAAAGATCAAGATTTAGCTAAATTAACAATAGATGATACTTTAGACATGTTAGCTGCATATTTATAGTTTAGTTTTGAAGAACAATTTTTTGCCTTATTCATTAAATGTAAATGTGAATTATCTATCATGTTTTGGGGACTTTTAAAAATAAAAATAATAACAACAGAAACTGCATTCATTACATATAACTATCAAGAGTCTGTAAGCAGCACTAAAAATGAATGGTTACTGGTAAAAGGACCTAATTTGCATTTAGAAAAGTATATGGTAACTTCTTAAAATATAAATAAATCCAAATCAAATTAACTACATATTTAAAAACACAAAGAAAGTAATGATTTGATGATAGTGATGTCAGAGTTACTTTTTATGAATATCCACGTTTCCTATCAGGTAAGTCCAAATACTTTAGAAAAAGAGCATAAACTTGAAACTACAGTAATACAGACTTTTTAACATTTTTCAAATCATTCAAATATTATGAGGTAGCACATACCAAAATAGCAAAATCAAAACATGAAAAGATTTGCTAGAAACAATCACCAAAATGGAAAACTTTAAATCTCAAACAATATAAAGTTAACGACTGCAGGCAAACATACTTAGGAAAACTCCATAAATAATGATACATAATTTAACAAAAACTATCAATAGCTCATTCTTTTGGAAGGCAAAATTGTTTCATAGATAAATGAGTTTTCTTTTTTAGACAGCAACATGGGGTATTAAAAGAAAATGATATTCATTTATATGAAAGATAAAGAGTGACTGCTAAAAGTCAAGAAAATCTATTAGATGACAAAGTTTTTACAGATTGGTTAATTTGGACAGTCAGAAGATAGGGAAAGAGGAAAGGTTTATGAATAGATTCTACTGACAATGTAAGCATACTTGAAAAACCAATTCAGGGAGTCATTTGTAAGATAATAAATGCTATCATTTTTCAGGTATTTAAACATAGACAACAGGTTAGAAATAGCCTTAGGGAAAATCTTAGTAACAGAGTAACCTGATTAAGGTTTAGGTAAGAAGTAGAACGTGTTCTACCAATTCACTTCAAATCTGAGGCTTGAGTGCTATGGCCAAGAAACCAATTTTCATGATTAAATATAGCAGAAAACAAACAACCTCACTGACTATTCCATCAATTCTGAAGAGGAACTATCCTGTTATATCTCTCATATTTTTGTCTCTTGCCATGCTAAGAAGTTATCTGGGCTCTAAGCCAAAGCACAGGAATAGGCTATGATAACATCTTTGGCAAGAAAGCTGAGCAAAATTGACATAAAATCAAAGGAAAAAATTATATCCTAAGACATGTGAAATGTCATCAGTAAGTACAACCAAAATAGTCTGGAAAATGGACAGCATTACGTTCATAAAATAGTTACGTGTACTTATAACAGTGGACTATCAATTTACCTAATAACATTCTAGAGGAATCAAAGTTAGTGTATCAGGATTAAGTACATAGTTATGAGTCTCATTAAAGCAGTTCCAGCAGCACCTCTAGCATTACTCAACATTTATTGACCTACTTACTGATATATATTTGAAAACAACAATAACATTGTCTTTTAAAATACTGTATAATTAAGAGCATCTATCCCTGAGAATTTATTATTCCTACTGATTACCAATTATCATGTATGAAAATTATCATGGTACTGTAACCATTTTACTAACCTTGAAAGGAAACAAAAAAGATGCAATTTAATGATGTTTCTATCTTGGCAAAGAGGAGAAAAATGAACACAGAATTTATATAATGGTGGTCGAGAACTAGCATAAACTGGCATTCATCTGGAATAGTAAAAATACAATAGAGTTCTTATTAGGTACTATAATTGTATATGTCTTTTGTTTTAAACCGATCAAAACACCAAGATATATAATACTAAAATTACCTCCCTTTTACAATACGGAATGGAGGTCAGACAGACGTCATATATAAGGTTAGTAAAAGAAAAAGATTTACTTGGTTCAAGAATCCTGGCCTGACCCACTGGGTATTGCTGTATCTCAAATAAGAAACATTATCATCAACATGAGTTTAGCACAGAAGGACTACAGGCAGCTCTTCATGTCTGCAGGTTCAACCTGTAGATTAACTAATCAGGGATCAAAAATGTTTTTAAAAATTTCATCTGTAATGATCATGCATACAGTAGACTTTGTCTCTGGCATTATTCCTTAGAAAATATAGTTATGACACTACTTTCTTAGCACTTATACTGTATTAGGTGTAAAAGTAATCTAGAGAAGATTATGTATATAGGAAGATATGCTTAGCTTATATACAAATGCTATGCCATTTTATGTAAGGGACTTGAATAGGAACACATTTAAATATCGTTAGGGGTCCTGGAAGCAAATCCCTTGGATATACCAAGGGACAATTGTAAAAATTTGTGTGTGTACGCGGATACCAGTAGATGCAGTGCAATCTTATTTTAATAGCACATTGGAATATAGATTTAGATATCCCACAAACTCCATGGTATCTCTTGTCATACTTCAAATTTCATGTGACATCTGGAGAGCATTATCTCTTTGGAGATGGGTGGTATGTCTCAATTTCTACAATTCTTTCGATCCTACATGTAACAGCTAAACAAAAAACAGGAAAGAGACTACGAAACTGTTGACATTACAGGGTGGTGAGTGTTTTATGCCCAATCACCAGAATAATAAAGCTGACTACTATTAAAACCTCATGAGAGATGAACAGAAATCTTGACCACTTTCTTCAGGGCTGTAACATTAGTATCTTGAAAAAGTCTAACACTCAAGTAGGAATTTAACAGACATGTAGAGTGAATGAATACGAAACAATTTTCTTTGTATTAATATAAACTATGCTTTCAGATAGAGCTAGCAAAAATCCAATATATGTGTAATACAATTCATTCTTTTGGGAATTAAAACATTCAAAGTAGTCTGGCAACTAATTCCAGAGAAATTAACTTTACTGAAATATCAGTACTGTACTCCAACAATGTATTTTTATGAGATCTCTAAAACAACAACCCCAGACCTGAAGTATTCCAAATATCTAAACGTCTATTTCCCTACAATGCTTCCCACAGGGTTCTTTACAGTGGTAAATGTTCACTGAAAAATTACCATTATGGTTCATTAGAGTTATTATCAGAGTGAGTAGATATCATATCATTTGAATTTATCAATAGAAATGCTTGTGACAAAAAAATCCAAGAAAAGTGCATCCTTTCACAAATGACATGCATGTTTTTTTACATGAAGGAGGCATATAATCTAATTTTGAATAAAAATTATCTAATTTGGCAAATGAATGTATCCTTTCACAGGATAGTCAGCCAACAGAAAATACTTTGTATAAGTACTTATATACGTGTGCACATAGTAACACTGACAACTGGATGAGCTTTACTAAACTCACCTTATGTTGAGAATTTTTATGCCTGTCTAATGAAACTATGGATAAGTTATACGGCAGAGCTCAAATCATGAGTTAAGTAAGTCCTAAGTCAGAATTTAGCACCTTTAGCTAATTAAGGCTAAACTAATGCTTCAGTTTTAGCTCAATTTACATGTCCTTGGTAAAAAGAAGGTAAGACCCAAATGGAACATACCTGAATTTAACACCTACAATTTCTTTTACTGTTAAAATGTACTGAATTCCCACTATAATAGTATTTCTTTCCTTAATATAGTTACAAATTTAATAACAGATTTTAAAGACATCAAGATATCAAATTCATTTCACTTAAGTTATTGAATTTAAAGAGAATTAATTCATTTTACACTTGAGATGAAGAGGAAACCTGAATATTCCCTAAATGGAATCATCTCCAGAGAAACACAACTTCCAAGTGTCAGTGAAAGAGTATTTTACATAACATTGGAAGGTTCTAACTGGGGTTCTACTGGTCCAAAATAGATTTAGTGAAACACTCTTAAGTGTTTGAAAGTCTGGGCTTTCAAAAATGATGTGACAAAGGCTTTCTAAAAGATTCTGCTAAACTAATAAATGAAGTATGAGAACTGCATCCAAGTGGATACGTAATCTGGTAATCTTCTCTTCCGTGGACTCTGCTTTATCCTAAGTGCAAAGAATTCTCATTTCCATGAAAAACAAAATTTGGTTCTCTTCAGTTTCCTCACCCCTTTCAGAAATGTCCTTCTGGAGAGGAAGAGTTAAAAAGTGAAGAGTGAAATCCAAAAGGCCCTTGTTTCCTAGCTCTTGTCCACTTACTCAAAATTTCAGATGAAGCCAAGAGAAGAGTGTTCAGCACTACTCTGGTGATCTGATTGCTACTTTTAAGCCCTTTTTTCCAGATTAGTTGTAATTCTCTTCCTGAAGTAAAAGGGAAGAAGACCATGAAGACTGAAGACAGTTATCTTCCATTTGCAATTAAGGCAGTATTTGAAGCTAATTATAAACATCTGTAATTTCTGAAAGAAAAGAAACACACACAAACAAAAACAGCCTCCCTTTTTAAACAATTTACATCATGGCAACTTTGATCTATCTGTAGAGGACTGAAAAACAACATAGATAAAATTAAAACATACTTGAAATGAAAAGAATATACTACTCCCACAAACTCCCCTCATCATATGCACAGACGACACAGGAATTATATGTATACATACACTCACACATATTTTAGAAAAGAATTTACTTAAGAGGAAGAAATTTTTTAAAAGATACAATGTCTAAAGGTAGAAAAGCAATAAATGAAAACGAAGTTTCTATATCAGCTATAAAAGATTCAGATGACCATTTACATGTTCTAGAAATTAAAGACTAGATTTCTCATGCTGAGGTTATTCTATACATGGGATGTTTTTTAATCTTTAGAAGTTAATAATGCTACTTTAAGTTTGACCCCTGGTACCCCCACCCAAATAATCCTATTTTTAAATTTTATAATAAAAACATAAAACAGCAATTCAAATGTTTGGCTTACAACTAAAAATTTTTAAAGGAAACATTCCATAAGTGATATGAAGATAAAGTATAGTGTGCTTCTTTTCTATAGTTTATTTTCTTTAATGAGCATATACTGCTTCAACAATATAGAAAATAATCTTTAATTTTTGAATATTCTCATATTGTCTGTAAAATGCTACAGCTGTAGGCAGAGAATCAGTATCAGTGAGTTGACTTACAAGATAGATTTAGGTTTGTAATACACATGTGGGTCTCTACAATTTTTAATTAACAGAATTGCCAACTTTTATTGACTACAGTCAGAAAATTGTTGTAGAGATAATGTAGTTAAACAGGCTACTGACAAAATAAAATTTATAATACAAAAATGTATTGTCAAGACAAGCTAAGTCTGATTATTTAAAAAAAAAACAAAAATAATACCTATACTATTGTGAAAGCTCATGTATTGGAGGATCTCTAAGATTCTGAGGAATGATCTAATACAATTTAGTAGAAATCTGCATTACCATTTCATTGCTTAGAAAATGCGTTAAAACTGAAGACTGCATGAAAAGCTGGTTTTACAAAATTATTAAACATTTGCTTTAAAACTGATATTTGGAGGCTGGAGATTTAGCTCAGTGGTTCTGCTGCCTGCCTCACAAGCCCAAGGACCCGAGCTCTATCACCAGTACCAAAAAACAAAAAAACTGATATATGGAGGCACATAGCTGCCATATACTATAATTACTGATTGATACGGAATGGCTGCTAAATAAATTTATGACTATGAATATGAAAATCTACAACACAATAAAGCAAAACCATAAACTACTTATCAAATCATACATTATTCTAACTAGTTCTATAATACAGATCTACTTGAAATCATTTGTTCTCTTTTGAATCAGGATTTTCTATAATGTTTTGTACAGAGACACCACACATTTAAAGATTAAATTAAAACCTAGATATTTTAAATTGATCTCCATTTATACAAAAGAAATAAGGACAAGAAAAATGAAACTGGCATTTTTTTATATACTCATCATAATGATTACTTATCCAAATTAATGATCTAGCTCACTTAACATTTTATTTAATAATTGGAAGGCATTATAAATTCATTTGCAAGGAAATCTATAAAACAGAAAACTGAAGTTTGAAGGTGCAGCAGAAAAGTACTCAAAATCAGTTGGAATGGTTGTTTTTCATCTTCTTTCCATCACCACAGAAAAATGCAATGCAAAATTTCTTTATAAAAGGATTTAATCGGATAAACTAGTAGCTTCAATAAGGGCTTTAAAATTTGATTTCTTTTGTGTATATGATCTTCAGACAAAAATACAACAGCATGTTTTTCATAATGAATATTAATGTCTTAATCATAGATCTACAATGGCTTTAGCTGTACATTTAATAATATGACCTTAAAGTCAACACTCAACATTGCCTCAGTGTTTTGAATGATTTTAAAAGCTAGAATCATTTTATCTATAAATGCTGATTTCATTAATAGGCTCTTATACTTATTTATTCATGGTCACCGCTATGTACAATTTCAGAATTTTTACATAAACATTTATTCCTGCCAGTATTCAGTATGATATTTGAAGGCAGATACAAGTGAAAATAAAGAACCGCTAAGCATAATTGCTTTCTTAAGGAAGAGAGACTATTCCTTCTTATTTTCTATATGTAAGCAATGATCATGTAGAAATCAGGGAAATAAAAGATATGGAAAGGGGCACTATTACATAATTTTTAAACATGGCTTTCTCATTAGACTTTGCTATTAGATAGTAACTAGGTAGTGATACAGCCATTGATACAGAAAAGAATTGTTCATTAGAATCTCAAAGGTGAACTCATTTTTTTGTGTATTTGAAAAAAAAGAAAGTATTTTAGTCCAGTCCTGTATCATTTTAAAAAATGTTATAAAACAACAGAAAAATTTTCAGTTTTTCTCTAATTAAAACAAAGTAGTCTACAACTGTCTAATTAATTAATACCTGTAGTCAAAGAGGTTTCAAAAGAATATTTTACAGTGGCAGAAAAAAAAAGAGAAAAGAGTAATTATATTGTTAAAGAAAATATTTTACTTTTAAGGACAATTTCAACAAAGATGGAACTCTAAGATCACAATGGTGAAGTTAACAAGTTACAGCATTTTTGTCTTTCTACTTATGAAGAGATTTTAAATAAATGTAGCCCTACTTCCAATTTTTTTTTATTACAATGGCAAGCTACTGCTGAAAAAAACTTTTTTTCTAGATAAAAATCTTAAGAAATAGAAACTGGTGCCACAGAATTAATCATACATCAACCACAGGAAACTTAGCAAATATCTCGAAAATGAATAGTTTAATATTTTTTTCTTTACAAAGAACTTGTGCCTAGCAAAGCTGGGATGTTAGAAGCCAATGAAGACACTTCAAGGGTTTTCCTTCCTCAAGCCTACACAATTTGTAATGATTGGTTATGTACTTTCTGGCTTCCAGACGAAATAGTTTTTGAAGGAGGAGTAGATTTTTGCAAGGTACAGTATAAGAGAGTAGCAGGTGCATGATAAATAAAAATTCTGTTTCTATTTCCAGTATTGACCATTGTTAATAGTCACTGTTTTTATTTACTTAATCCAAAAAATCGTAATGCAAGTAATTAGATTCTTTGACATTTCCAGGTTTCTTAGTCCTTAATAATTACATATTCCTTTAATTCATTTAAATTTGAATGAATGTTAGGTAGTTAGAACTTTCAAAAATGTTACTCTAGCTGCTCTGTTTTTTGCTTTTGGTAAACTCAGTATTTTTAAAAGCCAGAATAGTCATTTCAAAGGACATAAAGAATAAAGATTCATAGAAATAAAAATTTGATAAAAGAATTAAAAAACTCAAAGATGAGTTGAATCAAAAGTTAAGCCAATTATCTTCTATAACTTAATAAAAACTTAATATAGCATAAGCAAAGTGCTTATCATGAGCCAAGGTAAATATTCCTTTGCTGATCCATAAGTATAATAGTCATAGGAATTAAGCATTGTAACTATTAATAATCTCTCTTTTTAGAGGTTTTTTTGACTTTGATTTCTTTTTTAGTACATCTCGTATATTAGGGAAACAGGACAATTAGAGTTATGTAAGTTGAAAATTTTACAAAGTACACAAAACATAAAAAAGATTCTCTTATAAATCTTTTAGAGACATAACATATGCAAAATTGTGTCTGTTATAAACATTCTTCTAATGTCCTAAATTCATAACATTTTATAAAACAGTGCATATGAATATATGACTGTAAAAACCACTTTTATTCACTATTTCACAAAAATTATAAAATACTAAAAAGTGAATCAGAGTAAAAGACAAATTTGTCCTTTTATTACAAATTATTTCACTGTCTAATCTTCCATGACATGTTTTTATAATAGTACTCCAACACATACGACTTTGAAATATAACAAATTCACACTACTTCAAGTTATTTAAGTTTATTTTTAACAGAAAGTTGACAAAAACTCTTTAAAATATTAAAGATAATACAGTGAATGGCTACTACTATTCTTTTTACACAATAGTATTATATTAAGCCCAGAAATTTACAGAATTTAAAAAAGGCATTTTTGTTTAACAATTAAGATAATTTAAAATAAAACTACTGAGCATTAAAAAACATACTGAAGTGTAACATGAAAATCTTAAAGACAGTTTATAATACAAAGCTATGAAATATATGAAAGCAAATCTATAATATATTGTATGCCCTACATTGGATGTAAAATACATTTTTTCTGTGCTTAAATAATACAATTATTTTGCTTTACAGATGTTCAGAAAAAATATTTTAAAAGAAAAAGTATTTTATCTCCCTAAAATGGACATACAGGCTTTATGATAGTCATTATGTTAATGAAACATTCCAAGTAAAATGGTAAAGAATATGTGCATTTTAACAGTTTAGCTCTGATTAATCATCATCATCATCATCATCATCATCATCATCATCACCACTACTGTTATTATGAGTCATAATCCACTCCCTGTAGACCTGAATTTTCTGTAAGCATGGTAAAGGGAAAGAGAAGCATAAAGGTTAGTAAAGTATGGAAGACTGATTGGAAAACATGTAAAACTGTGAAGTGTTTAAGGGATTAGTAGCTGTAACTCAGGTTGTAATTATGGACGTAGTATTCCATAACTTAATAGGCGTAAGACTAAACTCAACTGGTTTATTAATATACACTCAATAGTATAATGCTAATTTTCTAGTGGCAACTTTGATTACTAGGAAGCATTATAATAATGTGCTGCTTTCTGGAAAGGAAGGTATACAATCAAAGAATGTACTTTCTATTTAATTATTACATGTGGGCATATATAACTTAGTGGACACAGAATTATTTTCAGGAAATGAAAAAATAAAAGGACAAACATTTGAAAGCATCAAACATTTTCTAAGGCACCATCATCCTTTAGGTGAGACTTTAAATCCAGTTTATATGTCATCTAATTATTTTTCAAAGTATTGGTACTCATATGGTTCAACACATTTGCTAATAATGCCATTGAGTTTTGATTTAAATAGCACTAATGACACTAAAAAACAAATCCACTTCTTACACCTGTAAAGGAATAATGATAAATGAAAACATGCAAACACATCTCATGAATTCCTACAGGTTCTATAACTAATGTACTTAATACTCCTGCTGAAAAATAAGGAATGGCTGACAAAAATGATGAGATTTTAGCCACTGAATCTGCTCTTCTGGCCTACTAAAAATATGATTCTTTAAAAATAGAAAGGCTTGTGTATCCCAAAATTCAGAGCTTCAAAAAACAATAAAGGTGTAGAATAAATTTATTTGCCACTAAAATATCAATCACATGAAATTTTTGGTAACTCATATTTCCTGAGTTACCATATATTCACTGCATATTTCTAAATTCTCACTACTCTTCCTTACCTCCTAATAAATTTATTAAAATAGTTTCTTAAGATACATATTTAGTTTTTTTAAAAAGTGATTTGAAAATCATTCAGCTTTAATCAGTAAAATGTTAGTGGCATGTTAACTGCTCTAACAAGGGAATGCAAGTACTGGGTAAAACTTTTCAACTGTATTACCTATAGGTGATTTCTGCAATGTTTCTATCTTCAAAGATGATATACTATCATTGTACAGATTGCATGGTATGTCCTTCAAAGCACAACCTTTCAATAATGCCAATTCTAACCCAAATACAAGTATTTTGATGCTCTAAAAACATTTTCAAGTTACTTTAGCTAATCCTGTATATTAGCTTTATGGATATAATATACTAATAGAAGGACCAGACAGATGCAGTATTATATGCTCTGCATGCAGTGGGTGAAATACTGAAGTTTTAAACCTTTACTCTGGTTCAAAGGCATAAAGGAAGTTCTACATAGTGGTGATGTATAAATATCATTTTCAAGTCTATACAACATACCTTCTTAATTTATTCAAACAAAATGGTTTATTTAACATAGCTTAATACCTGTACACCCCAGAAACAACTTTGCACTGGCATGGTCTCATGTATGATTAAGTTACTGACACCATAATGCAAACTTTTAAAAGTTCAATTTATTAAGAAAGTGGCCTGTGTAAATAAAACAAGCTATTTTTCCAAAAGCTAACCTTAGTAAAAGATACTGATTTGTGTGTGAACTGAGTATCAAATCTCATAAAGTTTACATATACTACAAAGCAGAAAGATCATAGCCATTAGGTATATTGAAAAGCAAAGCATAAGAACTCATGAATAATCTGCAAATTTTTCCTGAGTTTTGTTTTTTATTTGTCATGTCTATCCGGAGGTAAGCATTGTATGTGATATAAAAACAAGTGGTATGATAAACACAAGGAAGAATCCCAAAAGAAATAGTTTAACTGGCTAAATAACACCAACTAGAAGAGTATATAAGGCACTCTGGCTTTCAACAAATCTAGCAGATCTAGTGCAGAACTAAGAATAATCTATAAAAAGATCAGATATACTAAAATTTCTATTAAAATTATTAATACAAAAGCCTTTAAAAAATATCCAAAATAGTGAAACAGGTGTATGCAATTTGTAAAAATTTTAAGACTAAAATCTGTTGGCTTTTACTTGCAAAGTCATGCATTAAATGTTTTCATATCAAACTTTTTGATGCCTGTAAAAAAGAAAAAAATCTTATAGTACATAAATATACTTGAAAGCTTAACTTATAAATGAAACTAAGCAAAACATAAAAATCCAAGCAATCTAATATTAAAGCATTACATACCTATTTTTAAAAGATCTAACTTGACTAATTTAATTTTAATTTCTGTCTCCTTACTCACCTGTAACATCTGATTTCCAGTACCATCCCTCAATCTGTAAGGTCTGATAACTCCATCTTCATTAAAGAATCGAGGAGGTCGTAGACTCTCTACTTCAGAAGCCTCTGTAGCTCTAGAGGAAACAAACAAAAAACTTGACTTAAAAAAATCATTCAACTTATAAAAGCAACTACTAACAAGAATCTTCTTTTAAATAAAATAAGAATACCACATCACTTCCCTAGTTTTAAGTTTGTCTTTATTATATAATTGAATTATCTAGAAATCTGTAAAAGTATAAAGAAATATGTTAGTAGATTCTCCTGGATTTTTTTTTTTTTTGCGACAATAAAGCATCAAAAAATGACAGTGTTACTTTTCTCAGTTTAAAATCTTTAACTTGTTTTGTTTTCCTTTTCTGTTGTCTAGTTTCTCTAGCACTATTCTAGATACAAAGGAGGATTGTAGGCATCCTTATTTCTGACATTATAGGGAAAGCTGAGATCTCCATGAAGCATACATATTAGCAATGTTTTTTTTTTTTTAATATCCTTTATCAAGCCTAGGAAGTTTATGTCTACTTTTAGTGTGATTATATTTCATCTTTTTTTGTTATTTCTATCTTTAAAACTCACGAATGGGCAATGAATTTTAAATTGAGGTTTTCTCCTAGTCATTGTTGTAATCATATGCTTCATCTTATTCAACCTATTAATGTTAGAAGTCACATGGCAATGTTTTCCAGTGTTCAAATACTCTTATATTTCTAATTGGGCTTGATGTGTGCTATATTAAACACACACATCCATGAATTTGGCACAGTAATATTCTATTTAACATTTTCGCCTGTAGGGTCATGGATATATATATATGGATAAATTCTCCAATTAAAAGCAGAATAGACAAAACAAAATCAAACAAAAATGATCCAACTGTATATTGTCCACAAGAGATTTACTGTAGCATCAAAGACACAAATAGGAGAAAATACAAAGATGTGAAAAGATATGTCATTTAAAAGCAATTAAAAAGAAAGAGCTGGAATGGCTATACTAATACCAAAACAAAATATTTAAACAAGCAATTCTCAGTGTACACAAAGAGAATACTTTATAGTGAGTAAAGAGTCAAACCAACCAGAAGATATAAAAATTATAAACACACAGGCACTTAACAAAAGAACCTCCAAATACATAAAGTAAAAACTGATAAGACAATTCAATAATAGTTGAAAATGTAAGTACTCCAATTTCACTAATGAATACAAAATAGCAAGGAAACAAAAGACTTGAAGAACACTTCACGCTACCCAGACCTAACAAATATCTATACAATACTCAACAACAGAAGATATATTCTCTCACATGCACATGGAACACTCTCTGGAATAGTTTTATTTATTTATTTATTTTGGTACCAGGAATTGAACTCTGGACCTTGAACTTGCAAGGCAGGCAGCAGAATCACTGAGATAAATCCTCAGCCCCAGAATGTTTTTGAAGGCCTTAAGCCAGGTGTGGTGGCACACACATATAATCCCAGAACTCAGGAGGCTGAAGCAGGAGGATCCCCATGAGTTTGAGGCTAGCCTGGGCTATATAATGAGTTCAATACCAGCCTGAATTACATACTGAGACTCTATCTCAAAAAAACTAAAAAATAAAAACAAAAAGTCTTAAAACATGTTTTAATAAATACAAAAGTACTGAAAACACAAATATATTATTTGACCACACAGGATAAAACTGAGATGTGTAAGAAAGAAACGTGAAAACTTAAAAAAAATTGGAAATTAAAAAAATAACAGAAGCCTAGATAATGAAAAGGTCAAAGGAGAAACCACAAAGGAAATTCACTACCTTATGGCACACAAAAACAAAAACAGTATGTCAAACCTTATGAGATGGAGCAAAGAGATAGCTGAGAGGTAAATTTATAGATTTGAATGCCTAAATTAAAAAAGATCTAAAAATAAGTAGTATAACTTTACACTTCAAGGAAGTAGGAAAAGGAAAGTGAACCAGACCTAAAACTGGTAAACGAAGAAAATACAGAGTAGAACAGAGATAAATAATACAGAAGACAAAAATTATTATCAATGAAGTAAAAAAAATGTTTGAAAAGGTCAACGTAAGTAGACTAACAGAGAAGATTCAAGTGATATCAGGAATGAAACAGGGGACACTATTACCAAATTCACAGAAATAAAAGTATTGTAAAAGAATACTGTGAAATGTAATCTTCATACTGAAGCAACTCTCAACATCATATATATATATAATAATTTCTTCTTCGCCACCCCTTTGTTTCTATCTCTTTGAAACATTTCCTTCATGAATAACATTTTTTTACCATTTAGCATATCATATATTTACCAAATACACCTTTTTTGTCTACTTTGCTCCCACTAAAATGTGGCTTTATGAAGACAGGAAAATAGACAAATTATGGCCCCTGCTGGCTTCTCAAGAATTCAAAGTGTCTAATAACTATGTATTATAGAAACATAACGTTTATGTGTAAATATCTTATAATGTCTAAATCGTGTATTTACTTAATTTTGTCATTTTGATTTACCAAAATTGAGTGAAGTGTTAAATTCTCCCATCATTATTATACACTTCGGAAGTTCTTATAATTTCACCAAGTTTTCCTTCATAAAAAGTTCAGTTATTTTGTGAACTACATAGAAGTTGAAAACTATCATCTTTGTGGTTATTTTTATTAGCTATTCATTCCAAAAATGTTTCTGCCCTAAAATCTGTTTCATCTAATAATAAAAATATGATCTTCACAAATGGTAAGACATTTGAATGCTTGATGACAATTATTCTCTTCCCAAATTGCACTTTGTTATTTTGTATTAATTTGGTCCTTTAAATATTGTTTTCATACAACTTATATTTATTTACTAATTTATATTTCATCTTTGATTCTTAGGCCATTTTTCCTTTTGGTTTCAATGTCTTTCTCCACAAGCATATCCTTTAATACTTTTCAATTATTGTTTTTTGAAAAACGTTTAATTTTCCCTTTGTCTCAACAAGCAATGTGTTGGGTACAGAGTGACAAGGTTTTAGCTAAACAGAAGGTAACTCTAGCTGCTTTGGGCAGAAGCCTGGGTATCTGTCTATTTTAAAATCCTTGTTTTCCAGGCGTTTGAGATCCTCTGATGGCTATAATTCAACTCATCATATTTATAAAACTACAATTACAAGTAAAGGAGACTGATCACTTTCCCTACCTTAATTCTAAATTATTATAAAAGCAGAAACATACAATGAGAAAAGGAATGCATATAAGTTTAATAATAATATATGATAAGGGAAGGGTGAAGATGAACTGAGCTTGAACCAAGTAATATAAAATACTATTTTTTTTCAAGAACGGATACAGATCCATAAAAAAGTAGTATGGAAACTTAAGAATGAGTCATTTCTTTAGGTTACAGATTACATGAAGATCATGCAAAATTGGTTCATACTCCCTTCCAGCTATATAAAGCTGTTTTACTTGATTATTAAAATAAAAGAAATGATACAGAATAATTTGCTAATTTTACAACAGACACATAACATTACATGGATATATTTTAATTAGGATAATGCGAAAGCTTGTTTAACTTGTCAATCCATCCCTGAAAGCAGGTACTGTGAATTAAGGATAAAGTACAAAGCTGACAGGACAAGATGCAACTTTAAAAATGAAAATGAATGAGGAAACACTACATAGCTTGCCATGTTATAGTATTCATAATTAAGTGCTCAAAGCCAAAGAGAAGATATATTTAATTTCTCATAGTTGATATATTTTATTCATATGTCACACCAAAAATAATTTACCTTTTTATTCCCTGAAATGTACTGCTAGCCATGTCTATGATGCCTCCTGTTGGTCTGGCTACTGCTCCCACTAAACCTTTCCCAACACCTTTAAAGAAACCAGCTGCTCCTTCTTTTTGAGCCCCTAGAAAGAAAAAAACAGTAACTTCTTAGGCAACTAGATCAAGACTGAAAATATAATCAATTTGTGAAATATATCATCCAAATGTACAGTTATACTTGCCTTTGATTGGTTTCGTAACAATTCCTGTAATGCCACTTACAAAACCCTACAAGGAAAGCAAAAATTGAAAATTTATATTACTTTCATATGATCCTTGGAAGAACCAAGACCAGCTGAAAATAAAACAAACAGTTCTTTTTATATACCATGTTAGCATATTTCTAAGTAATCTATTTAAATAGATTTTTTTTTTTTTTGGTACCAGGGATCAAACTCGGGTCCTTGCGCTTGCAAGGCAGGCAGTGGAACCACTGAGCTAAATGCCCAGCCCTTAAACAGAATGTTTTTTGAAGACCCCTGATAAGTTTTACTCACTGTTCTGACAACATCCAAATAACAATTTAACAAGTAAGAATTATGCCTATTTCCTCAATCACTATGTAGGTTTAAAACCTGTTCTATATAATGTCCTCAACTTTGAGAAATTTCTTACAGAAACCAAGCCTTTTCCTCCACGAGTGATCCCTTCTCTGAAACCAGCTGGCTGCTTATTCATGGCTTCTCTTCTTTTCTGCTGGTAGTCTTCATCCATTGTGATAGCTGCCACACCTTTAGCCATAGCACCAGTGATTTTTGAGGCAGCACCAGCTAATCCACCTAATAGAAATTATAGTATCTTTAGCAAAAGCAAACACATCGCTACTTTCAACCATCATCAAACTTGGCACTTCGTTTCTTACCAACGGCTCCACCAACAAGTGCCCTGAGTCCTAGTGCCATTCCCTCCACAAACTCTTCAGGACCCTGGATGGCTCCCTATAGTGACAAAAGATAATTTCAAAAAGTTGTATTTACTTTTAAAAGTTAATTTATTGATGTAAATGAAGGAAGAGGTAGTGATAAAAAGAATAAAAATGGCTCAGAGGAAGTGACAGTAGCAAAAAATCTTCTCACTAAAAAGAATTCTCAGCAATAATTTCATGACAGTGAAAGTATGAAAGATAAAATGTTGGAAGTTGTTCCACACCTAGAAAAAAGTGTCTGCTGCTTGTATTGCAAATTGTATGATGAAAAGAAGCAAGCACTTCAAGTACTCTTGATAAGTAAAAGAAACAAAACAGCTGAAAATTCTTAGTGTTTCTAATGTTTTGTTTTAAATATTATACAAAATATTAGCTTTACCTCATTTTTAATTACTCTATACATTTAAATAGGTATTTATATACAATGGAGTACTACTCTCTAGTAAAGAAGGTAAGTCTGAGTCATTTGTAGAAAAATGGATAAACTTTAAGACTACAATGTTAAGTGAAATAAATCCCACTCAGCTTAAATATCATGTTTCTCTTATATGAGAAACCAAAAGTATAAATGAAAAGCAAAGTAAAAGACAGTAGAAAATATGTTTTGCAAATGGGAAAGAGACCAAGAGATTGGGGGGGATTAAGATATGTAGATGTACCAACTTCCCATGATGAATGTAATCACTATATAAAAACATATACTAATAAAATTTTTTTAAAAATGTGAGAGTAGTGAATGTTCTGATGGAAAGTCTGAAGAAATGTCAAATAATCATATTCTTTTATCCAATGGTTATTAAGATTACGGTGCACAGTACCAACTTCTATTTATAGTTCCACATGTCTGTGCAAATCAAGCTTACTCACACATGGTGATCTTCCTTCTGTTATAGTCTGAATTGTATCTACACTTTATATTCCAAAAGAACGCTTAAAATTCAGTGTAACTTAACAAAAATCTTAACCCTTCCACGCCTAGTGTTCCATTTTTAGAACATTCATAACAACAAAATATAATGAATTTCTCTTCAAATTCTTGTTCCTTGAATTTCTTTGGATAGCATACATGAATTTCAGAAAAAATTTCAATCTTTGGCATAAATGTGTTAAATTTAAATTTTGAGAAAAAAAAGTAGAAGTTTCCTCCCAAAGTGCCCCCAAACCTTAGTGTTTGCTGAAAAGTAGTAATATTTTGTATATCTCCCAAAACTTATTTATACCCACAGCTCAAGTTAACAACAGAAATGCATTATGTATTTAAGAGTAGTAATTTGATATATTATATAATGCTAGAAAATTATTTTACCTGGTAAGGTTCATAAAAAAATGCCTCTACACCTTCTGAAAATTCTCTAATTAAGCCAAAGGGATTTCCCAAAACATCAAGTCCAAGAATGAGTACGTACATCTGCTTAATGGCCTAAAAATG
This sequence comes from Fukomys damarensis, assembly GCF_012274545.1. Taxonomy (NCBI): domain Eukaryota; kingdom Metazoa; phylum Chordata; class Mammalia; order Rodentia; family Bathyergidae; genus Fukomys; species Fukomys damarensis. Next base: position 24,808,669 of record NW_022900943.1, on the reverse strand, counting down.
AAATATGAACATTAATCAATTCATATAATTAAGACCTATTATTCTTATAGATTAGTACACCCATCTAGTGTCCTCAGGCTAACATCTTCACTATCAATTTCAATATTAAGCCCATACCACCAATTCATCACCATTTTTAGTTTAAAGAGCAATCTGGTGTTACAACCAGAGTCTATGACATTATATTTATATATAAATATTTCCATAAAAATATCAAAAATTCTTTCACTTGTATAATTATTTATGACAGTTACTACTACTACTACTACTACTACTACTACTACTACTACTACTATTTTAGAAATTGGGTCAAATGACATTCAGGGTCACAAAGTAGATATATGGCAAAAGTGGGATCAATATACAGATTTCTTGAGTCATGCTCAGTGATTTGTCCATTACATCACAACTAACTCAGATACTAAGTTGTATCATAAAATATTAATGACTGCATTTTAAAACATAAGTGTTGTGAATTAATAAAGATTACAAATCCATACTGACTCAGAAAAAATTTCTGACAGTGACTAAAAATATAAGGACAAAATAAAATGAAGTTTTGGCTGGGCTCAAGTTTGTTTCTATAATTCTGAGAAAAAAAATTCATGCTTTAATATTTTGAAAATTGATATTTGTTTCTATGAAAAATCTATATTGAGAACACATGAACAGACACATAAAGCTTTACTAGTCTGTTATTCTATTTGTAAAATAATCTGACAAACCTGTTTTGAATAGTGTTTTATTACTTCAGACTGTAGTTGAGATGTGGTATGAAACTGATAGTTGAGTTCAAAAAAGGCAAGCCTGAAAAACAAGTATATAAAAACACATATACGTAGAGATTATGAAATCGAGAAAGAGAAAAAGCATTGAGGAGTTAATTTACTTTCTTTTTAAATTTTTCTCCAAATCTTTCCTTCTAGTACAGTTTTCTATGTATATCTTTGTACATTCTAGTCAAAACAAACTCGAGTCTAATAAAATTCATGGACCTTATATTCTGAAATGTCATCAATATCCACAAATTTTCATATATTTAAGGGATTCAGAGACCCTTGGGAGTCCATCACAGACCTTTAGAACTATATCCTAATTCTAAGACTCACACAGAAAATGTTCATATTGAAGTAAAAAGAAGAGACTGCATAAGAATGTCTGAGGTTAAGTGCTTGTAATTCAAGCACTCTGGTAGGTGGAGATAAACAGATCAAAGTTTATGCCCAGCCTAGGCAACTTATCAGCAAGATGCTATCCTCTCCTCCAACACAACAACAACAACAACAACAACATCAAGGAGGACCTCCAGTGATGTAGCTCACTGTAAAAGCCCCGGGTTTAAACTCTAGCAACTCATACAATACACACATAGACCAAAAAAACAAAAACAAAAGGCCAAGCTCCAACTGCTGAAAGTCCTGCCTATGGGCTGACAGCTGAGGAGACAAATCAGCTTAACTTTTAAAAACCCATTCACAGCATATACCTGGATCCAATAATTGGGAAGCTCTATATTTCTTATTGCTGAATACGACAGTAGCAAGTTTAGATATCTCATCCTATTCTACTGACATGAAACATATATTCTTTTGACTGTTAAATAACTTTATTTAGGTTCAGAATTAGCTCATATAAGTACTAATTTTTACTACTGCTTTTTAATAACCACATAGAAAGTCTATCTAAAAAGATCATACTTTTCTAAAGTCCCCATTCAGACTCATTGAGTTTCTGGTCAGATATTTGATTAGCTTCCATTACGACTAACATTCAAATGTAAATTCTTTTTTGAGGGGGTTGAGGGGGTTGATACTGGAGATCGAACGGGGGTCCTTGCGCTTGGGAGGCAGACGGTGGCACACTGAGCTAAATCCCAGGCCTCAAATGTAAATTCTTGACTAGGTTTAAACTGATCTCTTTAATTTTTTCCATTAATGCCTTTATTCTGGCTCAGTCACACTTTCTTTGAAAAGCTTTGATCTTATGGACTTTTGAAGCCACATCTTTCAAGTATCATCTATCTTTAGGCATCCTCTAGGCCAGGTTTCCTAAAAGTACATAAAACTGTATACCCTGTCTTTTTTTCTTAAGGAAATAATTTAATAATTTTTCTGTAGTTTGGGCAAATAAAGTTGTTATTTTTATTGTATTCCATTTAAAGGCAAAAGCCAAATTTTGCTATGATTTACAATATACTTTACATACTTTCTCATGTAAAAATTTTTAGGTAAGTATAAAAGGACTGTTCATCACTTTACAGATGAACAGTTACATACTTAAAAACTACGTCTTGTACATCTGTAAGGGTGGCACCAATACTCTTCAGCAAAAGATTTAAAGAATGAAATGGAATCAGTCCTCCATGCTGTTCTGAATCTTTAGCTTCTTCTCTACCCGAACTCAGTGAAACACTTAGATGCAACTAAAGACATAAAGGGATAAATATTTTAAAGCACATTTTCATACCGATAATTTTAACTTAAAAAGATAGTGTTATTTTAAATTCACACCATAAAGATTTCAAAGTTAACAGGATTATGTCAAAATTATTAAGTAGCAAGTTAAAAGCAAGTTTAAATTCAACATAGCTTTACTTAAATCTTTAAATTAGCCACATGATTATATTTAGTTCAATTCTATTTTTTGATAAACAGGAAAATATTCACTTTTATACATTTGTTAATAATAATACCAGCCTAGTAGGTTAGGCTGATGAAAATAAACATCACCAAAAGTATACATTTCAAATATTAGAATTAAGTTACTATGAAGTCTGTTAAAAATCACTTTTGTGTCATACTGCATACTTATTCCATATGATTATGCAATAATTTCCTTCTAGTATTATCAGTACCTTAAACTATTTAAAGTAAATTTAATTTTATTCAATTTCTAATTCCTAAATCAAATACACTTTATTTTTTCATTAAGTGTATTGGTACATTTTAGGTTTACAATATGATGACATCCATCATTGGGAATTTATACCTTTACATGATATATCTTGGTTCTTATTTTTTCCCCATTCCCTGCCCTCCCTTCAACTCTTCCACCCCTCCTTATTTACAAAGACATTGTTTCTATTTTTTCCTTTTCTCATTTGTTTTTATTTTCCTTCTTTCCCCTACTTATCCCATTTCCTCCTACCCTTTACACCTTTTCTTCCTGTCAAATATGCTTGATAAATTAAAACTAATACACAATATCGAACATTTTGAAACTTGTCACCAACATAGCTTTAACACAAAATGAAGGTGAAATAATCTGTTAAAGATATAAATATACAAACACATGTTGTAGGTGATTATTATTATTTCCACATGGTGAAGACCTATTTAAAAAGTTTAAAAAATATCATTCATTACTTATTTATATTTGTAACTTTAAAGCTCCAAGATTTCTACCCTATGGAAAACATAATTAAATTGCTAATCCCACTGATGAGATCAAATTAATTTCCTATTATCTAGATTATCAGAGAAAAAAATTACATTTTTCACCTACCTTGATAGGAGATATATGAAAATATTCATAGAGACTGACTTGTGATTGATCTACTAGAGAAACCGTTTCATATTCTTCTTCAAAAGCTTCTACATCTTTATGGAAAAGCCCAGCCTACAAAAGAAACATAAAAATATTAAAATTTAAAAAGACATGCCTGCATGACATATTTCAGCCAATAGGTCACACCTTGCAGAAAACTTCTCTATAATATTCAGACTCAACACTGTTCATGATTGGAAGTTACCGACCGCATCATAACAACTACTAACATTTTTATTGTTAGGACAATTCTGCCTGCTATTCACAAACAAAAGTATGTATTCTGTGCTTCCATTAAAATTATCAAGCTTTTCTTCACGTGACTGTGGCTCTTATTTCAAAAGACCACTAATCCTTTTGATAAACAGATTTGGGGCACATTCGTTTCTTTAAACATAATCATTTGCAGCATTTTGTTACTTGCCTTACTGTAGCCTATAGTGACTAGTAATATAATTTTTTTAAAAAAGAAGGAACTGAAAATACTATTTCATGAAGTGATTATTTATTTATTTATTTTTGGATTTTTGAATCAGGGTCTCACTATATATTTGAGATTGACCTGGAACTCACTATGTAGCCCAGGCTGGTCTTGCACTCACAGCGATCCTCCTGCCTCAGCCTCCTGAGTGCTGGGATTACAGGTGTGCACCACCATACCTGGCTTATTTCATGAAGTAATTAGAATTTATTTTCATTCTTGATGTCGATTTTCTTACAGAAATAAGAAGGGACAAAGGCAATAGATAAGATATCCAAATGCTAAAAACCCTTCTGATACGCAGCATAGTTATATCTCAAAATGAAGATAACATAAAACATTTCCAGATAAATAAAACCTTAGAATTTGTTCCTAGCATATATGCCTTACAAAAAATATTAGTAGAGAAATTTCAGGCTGAAAGCAAGTGACCCTAAACTTTAAACCTAAATTAAAAAACAAAATTCATCAGAAAAGGTAGTAAGACAATATAAATGCCTATTTTTCCTTTCTTTCCTTAAATGATTTAGAAAAAATGTTTAAATATTATGCCTTAAAGACTTAAATAAAAATATAAAGAAATAAACCTGAGTGACATCTACAGAACACTCAACCCAACAAGAGTAGAATAAACATTCTTTTCAAGCGCATGAAGACTATTTTCCAGGACAGATCATATATTACATAGATATAAAATGTACAATTGGGTTGGTAACATATAGAAATATAATACAAAAACACAAAAATAGTATATGGGAAGCAGTGGTATACTGGGAAATAAGTGGTAAAGAAATAGTAACAATAATTTATTGTTGGGTTTATAATGTTACAGATGCAGTAGGCATTCGAATGATACCAGTAAAAGAGGGAAAATGGAAGAGAGCAACACAGGAGTTACATTTTTATATCTCATTGGAATTAAGCTTGTATAAATCAGAAAATAGTTTAAGTCCTGGAGCAATCAATAAAAATATTTTTTAAAAAAACCCCTCAAATATGGTAAAGACATCACAAAAGAAATTTTTAAGTGTTTCCCAATATCATGGCTTATGTCTAGATGTGCTCGGAAACCCTCATGTGGTCAAAGATGGGCCTTTAGAGGTGGCTGGGTCTAAGGTGTGTGAATGTAGATTAAAGGTATGTTAGTGGGATTAAAGGAGTGGTACTGCATTAGTTCACTAATTGGTTTAGCATAGTTCTGGATGTGGGTAATAAGAAACCCTCTCCTGGGTGTAAGTGGCATCATCCAAAGGCTTATAGAATGGGCAGGATAAAATGGAAAGAGAGGCTTGCTGCTGCTGCTTCTGATGCTGCCTTATTTGCTACCCTGTTATGGACTGTTTCTCCTCTGCCATGCCACCCTGGCCTTGGAGCCAGCCAACTATGAAGTGAAACCTCTACAAACATTGAGATGAAATAAACCTTTCCTACTTTACAAGAAAAGTAATTAAGACATCTAAGAAAATGTTCACTTATTGCCAAGAAAACACTACAGGAAGAGCAAAGGAACACAAAAGGTACGAGACACAAAAATAAATTTAAAATGACAGGCATAAATCCAATTATATCAATAACACGAAATATGAATGAATTAAATAACTCAATCAAGAGGCACAGATAATCAAAATGGATATGAAAACAAGATTGAACCATATGATGCTCAAAGGAAACATACTTTAAATTATTAATACACATTGAATGTAAAAAGATGAGAAATGAAGTATCAAGCAAACATCAACCACAAGAAAGTTAAAGTAAGTATATAAATCCTGACAAAATATACTTCAAATATGTTACCAGTGACAAAGAGGGACACTTTACAGTGATAGGAAGGTTAATTTATCTAGAAGATGTAACAACTATGAACATATATGCTTCCAATAACAGCAAAACAATACACAGAAAAACTGACAGAAAAGGACTAGATTAATTTAACAATACTAGTTGGAGACTTTAATAATCCACTTACAATAATGGGTAGAATAGCTTGGCAGAAGATCATTAAGGAAATGGAAGACTTGAACAATATAGATCAACTAGCCCTAGCCTAACTCTCAAGTCAATAACAAAAGATGCATTCTCTCTAAAAGCACATGCACATTCTCTAGGAGAGACCATTTTCCAGGCCATAAAACACACCACAGTATATTTTCAAAGGACATAAATAATAAAATCTATGTTTTTCATTCAAAATCGAATGAAATTAGAAGCTAATAATAGAAAAAAATTCGGAAACTTATAAATACATAAAAACTAAATACCCCTAAAAAGAAAATAGGCACAAGAGGAAATAGGCAAGAGGCCAAAGAAAAACTCAAAAGGGAAAATGAATAATACTTCACCAAAAGAAAAAAAAGTGAAGCAAATAAAAGAAAAAAAAGAGGAAGTGAAAATATTTGAGATAAATGAAAACACAACATACCAAAACTTTTAGAAGACAGCTAAAATAGCACTTAGAGAAAAATTTATATCTGTAAATGCCCACACTAAAAAAGAAAAACACAAACCAATAACCTCTTTATACCTTATAAAATTAAAAAATAAACTAAAGCAGGCAGAATGGAAATAATTAATAAGCTAGAAATTAAAGCAATTCACAAAGTAAAAGTAACGAAAATACAGTCAATGAAACAAAAGACTGGTTATGTGAAAGAACATCGAATGGCCTTCCTTACTGAATGGATTATAGATAAATATTACCATTAAATTTATGTCAATCAACTAGAAAACTTAAAATGAAAATACACAAAAGTAGAAATACACAAACTAGAAAAACTGACAAGGAATTAAATGAGTTATCAAAAACAAAAACAAACAGCTGGGGATGTAGCTCAGTGGCATCCTGTCCGCCTCGTGAGCACAAGGTCCTGAGTTCAATCCCCAGTACCACAAAACAAAGAACCAAACAAACAAAAAACTACCCAGAAAGTAAATCAAGATCCAGATAGCTTCATTGTTGAATTTTTGCACACATTTAAAGAATATTAATTCACAAACTCCTTCAAAACACAGAGGGAGGGCCAGAGATTTAGCTCAGTGGCCCTGCCACCCACCTCGCAAGTGCAAGGTCAGGAGAGTTCAATCCCTGGTACCACCCCCCCCCAAAAAAAACTACAGAGGGAATATTTCTCAACTCATTTTATAAAGTCATTCTTTTTTGCGAGGGGTACCGGATATTGAACTTGCAAGGCAGGCCACTGAACCGCTGAGCTAAATCCCCGGCCCTATAAAATCAATCTTATTGTGACTCCAAAAGTAAAGATGTCATAGAAAAACCACAGCCTAGTATCTCTTATGAATATAAACACAAAAATCCTTAACAAAATACTAAAAAAATCCCAAATCTGGTATTATGTCTAACAATAATGTCATATGGGTCAATAATGTCATATATGTATATGACACATAGCATCATATTTCAGGGTGAAAGACTGAAAGCCTTTCCTCTAAGATCAGAAACAACATAAGTATGTCTGCTTTCATTTTTGTTCAATATTTCACTAGTTTGTAACAGTATAATTAGGGAGGAAAAAAAGAAGCATTTGTATCAGAAAGGAAGAAGTCAGTCAGTCTAGCTCTCTTCTAAAATGATATGATCTTATACATATAATATAAAACTCCTAAAGAATACAGAAAGCAATTAGAGCTAACAGATTCATTAAAGTTATAAAACAGAAGATCAAGGGGCTAGGGGTTTGGCTCAGTGGTTCCGCTCCCTGCCTTGCAAGCGCAAGGGCCTGAGTTTGATCCCCAGTACCAAAAAAAAAAAAAAAAAAATACACAAAAATCACTTGTATTTCTATGTATATGAGCTATTCAAAAAGGAAATTAAGCAAATAAATTTCATGCATAACACTATAAAAACAGTAAAATAGTGCTGGGTGAGGTGGCTCACATCCGGAATCCCAGGGTTCTGGGAGGCTGACAGGAGTACTGCAAATTAGAGCCCAGCCTATAAGTAACTTAGAACATTCCTGTCTTAAAATTAAAAAAAAAAAAAAAAAAAAGGGCTAGAGATGTGCCTCATGGTGAAGGCTCTGCGCTCAATCCGCAGTACAACAAACAAACACCACCACCACCATCTAAAACCCACTTAGAAATAAATTTAACAAAATAAATGTAAAACCTATACTCTGAAAACTAGCATATCTTTTTTAAAGAATTAAAGATCTACTTAAAAGGAAAAAAATCGCATGTTTCAAGGTCAGAATATTTAATACTATTTTTTTACATTGTGTTATTTTTGAGACAGGGTCTTCCTAGTAGGCCAGGAGGCTGGCCATAAAGTCATTATGTAGTAACTCAAGATCCTTTTGCCTCAGCTTCTTGATTCCTAGATTCAGCGCAATCTCTATCTGAAAACCACCTGAATTCTTTGAAGAATATGACTTCAAAAACTTTATGAATTTGCCAGGACTCAATATGGATAAATCAATCTTGAAAAAGAAACCAGGAGGGTTCACATTTCCCAATTTCAAAAGTTACTAAAAATCAACGATAAGACAATGTGGTACTGGGACAAGGAGGCTCACACAGATCAATAGAGTAAGAATATTTATTTCCAGACAACTTGTCAAAACTGTTCAATAGGGGATTAATAGTCTTTCCAATAAATGGTACTAAGGACTCAGGATGGGAGACTATAGTGATTTTAGCTCAGTGGTGCTGCCACCTGCCTCATAAGCACAAGGTCCTGAGTTAGATCCCAGGTACCATAAAAAGAAAAAAAAAAAATCTGCCAGGATGGGAGACTAGAGACAAACAGTATTTCTTAAACTGCTTTAGGCTGTTTGTCTGAACTAATAGGTATGCAGCTCCATGAGAGAGGAGAGACATAAGAAATCTCTGGATTCCAACTTGAGTGAGAAAGCAAACAGATGAACCCCAGAAACATTAGTATTTAGAAAGGTAAGTAAAGAAACAGAAGTAACGCTTACTGGCACTGAATAAAGAGCTGTGTTCAGAAGGAAGCTCCTTTCCCATGGGGTAGTAAGAGAAAAACTTCAGGTGACTTTGGTTATAGACAGAGATAGAGCCAGGGCAGATGTGACATCCGACTTTGGCCAAGGAATCAGTGATGACAGTCATAATTCCCAGCTTTTCCCTGTTGACCTAAATGGGGTTGGATCAGGAAGCCATTTTCGAAGCTCTTGTCTCTGCCTCAGAAGCAGCAACAGATGATTTTAGATAGAAATGGGGTCAGAAACCATTTTTATTAATGTCCTCTGCCTGTGGTGTGGGAGAGCAGAAAGGTCATAAATTGTATTTTTTTGTTTGTTTGTTTTTTTTTTTTTGGTACTGGCGATTGAACTTGCGACCTTGAGCTTCCGACGCAGGCAGCAGAACCACTGAGCTAAGTCCACAGCCCATAAACTGTACTTTTATATCTCCAGGATATAATAGCTACATCTCTCCAAGCAGGCAGTGAATATCTTCCCTAATAGTTAACTTGTGTCTAGGACAATGCTAACTGTAATACAAAAAACTAAAATTGTGGAACTGGGGCAAAACACCTTAGGTACTTTGTTTGTGGACTACAGACTCCTACCTGAGAAAGTCTCAACAGGATGGTTGGATGGCATGAAATCCAGCTGGCAGCAGACATACTAGGATTAGGCTGGGCAGAGGGTAATGAAAAAAAAAATAGAAGGCAAAAAGAATAATACTTTGAACACTGACAAAATAGAGTTCAGCATGTGAGTTTTTTGTAGTGGGATGGATCTGGGTCTGAGAACACTGCTGCAGAGACCACTGAAAGGGCAGTGATCTGTAGATTTTTATCCTAGTGCAGACCCTGCACTTCCGCCTACCTCAGCTCTCTCAGACACTCAAAGAAAACATGGCAGTGCACAGACACTGGCTAGAATATAGCCTGATTTCTTCTGGAGCTTCAGACCACAATCAAGACCTGCATGAGAGCTACACAAGTAAGAGGCCTGATGGCCAACCCAAACTATTCTGGCACCCTCATTCTCAGGTACATTAAAAAGAAAAAGAGAAAGAGAGACACATCAAGTATGATATAGTCCTGCCACTGATAAACTTGCTCAAGTACACTATAACCATGGCGGGGTAGAGCTCAGCCTCCAAACTGCCCTAAATATTTCCTCCTACCTGGATAAGAGGCTGAGAAGGTAAATGCTGGAGTAAAAAAGATTTTCACATCCCTCCTTTTGTCGGGTGGCATCCACCAATATAATCACAGGAAAAATAGCTGAATAGTTGTCTCCAGTATAAATAGACCCACAGGGAGGAATACTGGACCTAGCCTGGTGTGTGTACACATGCATGGGTATGTACATATGCAAGTGTTTATCAGCATTAGTTACTGCTTTTGCTTTTATAATGTCTTACCTTGTTTTGTTCTCCCACCAAGGCTTGTTTCAAAGGATTTGCTGTTTCCCCTAGTTCATTAATTGTATTCAAACGCTCACTTTCCATTTATACTTCTTTTCCTTCTATCACACCCTCTCAAACTCTCCTCTCTTTTCTTATATGTAGATATTATTAATAGAGCCTATTTTTTTGTTTTTATTTTGTTTTCCTCCAGCATATCCTATATTATCTTTTTTCTTTTCCTGGGTTAGTAAAATAGAGAACTTTTTAAAATAAGTTAAATTATAATGTCAATATATGGTTAGTACTTTAAATGCTGAATTACTGGTACTTGTTTCTCCTCAAAAAAAAAAAAATTGTGCTAGAAACTGAACCTACATTCTGGATTGGGCAAGTGGATGCTTAAAAACCAAGATACAGCCTCAGCTTGGGGTATATCATAAAGAGAAAACCACTTACTAAAAAGACCTGCAGACAACAGTGGGGATATCCATGCCAACTGATCTGCAACAACTCTTAACACAAAAATACAACAATCATGAGAAATCAGGGAAACAAGATGCATCCCCAAATTCATAACTCTCCCAAACTGATCCCACAATATTTAAGTAGATAAACACCCCCAAATTTTAATAAGTTATTTAAAATTATGAATGAGATCAAAGAAGACACAAATAAGCAGCTAAACAAATCAATTATTAAAACGATCAATGAGCTCAAAGATACAGCTGAATGAATTAAAGGTAAACAATGCTAGATATAAAAGACCACTTCAGTAAAACAAAGAGATCAAGGTTCTGAAAAAGAACCAAACCGAAATCCCAGAGATGAAGTCCTAAATTAGTCAAAGAAAAAATTCGACTGAAAGTTTAAGGGCTTGAAGACAAGGTGGAAATATTAGAACACTTAAACAATTGAAAAAAAATTAACAAAATGATTACCAAAGAGCTCCCGAACAATTCTAAAGGAACAAATTTAAGACTCATTAGCCTAAACGGAGGTGAAGAAGTATAGGCTAATGGTACAGAAAATCTATACACTGATGTTATGGCAGAAAATTTCCCAAACCTGGAGAATAAGGTGAATATCCAGTTAACAGAGGCATTTAGAACCTCAAACAGACATGACCAGAAAAGAACCTTTACATGATATTACAGTCAAACTACTAAAAATTCAGAATGAAGAAAGAATATTAAAAGCTGTTAAGAGGTCACTGTTTGCTCTTGCATGGTGACCACCCTTACATTGTAGGGTGTACTTCTTTTCCTACTTTTTTTTTTTTTTGGTTTTTTGAGACAGGGTCTCACTATGTAGTTGAGACTGCTCTGAAACTCACTGTCTAGACCAGATTGGTCTCCAACATGCATAGATCCTCCTGCCTCAGCCTCCTGAGTGCTGGGACTATAGGCGTGCACCACCATGCCCAGCTTCTTTTCCTACTATTAGTGGCCCAAATTGCTCAGCAGAGCCTGTTGCATTTCATACCATTAAAAAAACTTTGCTACTGTTTATTGTGTGTGTTTTTTTTTTAAATAGCTGTTTGAGATAATGTTAAATTGCTACAAGGGCAAGCCCATCAGAGTAACAGAAGAGTTCTCAGAAACTCAAAAGGCTAGGAGGGCTTGGAATATTGCATTTCAAGCCCTGAAAGAAAATAACTGCCAACCAACTATTACTCCATCTTGCAAGGCCATTCTCTAAATCAAAAGAGAAATAAAGGCCTTCCAAGATAAGTACAAAGTTGAGAAACTGATGACCACTAAGCCAGCACTGCATAAAATGACAACCATGAGACCAAGAGAATGAATATATCTCATTGGGAATGTGAATCAGGAATGAAATGAACAACTAGAAAGACAAAAATACGGCAGGAATTAGGACACACCCTTCAATGGCAGCACTTAACATAAATGGTCTTAATTCACCTATTAAAAGACAGACAGACTGAGAGACTGGATTGAAAAACAAGACCCATCTACACTGCCTGTGAGAAACACACCTCACCTTAAAAGACATTCAGGCTGAAAGTCAAAGAATGGAAAAATGATAACCCAAAGAGGAGTAGCTATACTTTTATCAGGCAAAGTAGGCTTGCTTCAAACTAAAATTGTCAGAAGACGGCCACTATTAATAAAGAGAATAATGTACTAAATAATGTACTGAAGAGAAATAACATTTGTACATCATCACACACTCAATTTCATAAAATAAATACTACTTGACATAAAGGGATCACACAGTCTCCAATACAATCATAGTGGGTGACTTCAATACCAGTTTCAAACAGATATGTCAGCCAGATCCACCTCCCCCACAAAAAAAACTAACAAAGAAAAATCAGAGTTAAGCTATACCATGGACCAAATGGACTCAACAAACCTCAACAGTATTCCTTTCAACAATAAAACATACGTTGTTTTAAGCAGCCAACGGAATTTTCTTCAGACTAGACCATGTTTACCCCATCAAGCAAGTGCTGCTAAATACAATAAAAGTGAAACAATCTTATTCATCCTATCAGATCATAATGGAATTAAGCTAAACAGCAACAGAAGAAACTACAGAAGCTATACAAATGTGAAGATTAAACAGCACACACTCTGGAATGATCAGTGGCTTGTTGAAGAAATCAGGGAAAAATAATAAGAAGCTCCTACAATCAAATAACAGAAACACAACATATCAGGCTCTGGGGGACACAATGAAAACAGTTCTAAAAATGAATTTATGGCTATGCATGCCTACATTAGAAAAACACAGTGATTCTAAATAAATAACATAATGATATGGCATATCTCAAGGTTCTAAATAAACAAGAATAAAACCCCAATCAAGCAGCAGGAAGGAAATAATAAAGATGAGTAGAAATTATAGTGAAATAGAGCCTAAAAGAATATATGGGATCAATGAATCAAATAGTTGGTTCTTTGAAGAGAAAAACAAGAATGATAAACCCTCAGCCAAATGTACCAAAAGAGAGAAGATCCAAATTGATAAAATTAAAGATGAAAAGGATGAATTAGACACCACTGAAATCCAGAGGCTAGTTAGAAACCATTTTGTAAAGTTGTATTCCAAAATAGATAAATTCCTAGACATATATCATCTACCACAATTTAACCAAGAAGATATAAAAACTTTACATAGATCAGTAACAATGATAGTGAAGCAGGAATAAAAACTCTCCCGACTAAGAAAAGCCTAGTACCAATAAATTTACTGCTGAATTTTAGGACAACTTTCAAGAGGAAGTAACAAAAATGCTCTCCAAACTTTTTCATAAAATTTAGAAATGTTAGGAATGCTTCCAAATTCATTCTACAAAGTCAACATTTCCCTAATACTACAACCAGATAAAGATTCAACAACAAAAAGTAAAGACCAACATCCTTGACAAATACAGATACAAAAATCCTCTGTAAGATTCTTGCAAACAGATTTGCCAATCAAGCTCTTATTACAACATTCTAATGCTTCTCTAGCCTCCTTCTCTAAACTTTTCTAAACTCCTCCCACAAGCCAGTCCCAAAGGATTCTAAACCACAAGGTGAGGTACAGTCATAGCAATGAAATCATTTTCATTTAAATTACAACTAAAATTAGTACTAATTTTTCTGTATTAGTTTTCCTGTTGCTGGGATAAAATACTTGACATCCATAATTGAAGAAGAGGAAGATTTTTAATTTGGTTCATGGTTTCAAGAGACTTAGACCATGGTCTGCTGGTTCTGACACATAAATATCATGGTGGAAGAGGATGGCTAAGCTACGCTGCTTAGTTAATGGTAGCCAGGAAACAGCAGGTGAGCAGTGTCAGAGAGGAAGAGGCAAGGGACTAGATATAATAGCTAAGGTCATGCTTCTATGACCCATACACACACGTACCCAGAAGTGTGCTTTTCTAATCCCCTGAGCAGCTCCCACGCCAATCAAGTTGACACAACTAAGCTTAATCACCACAGAACTGGCACAAAAACAGATGTGTAGACTACTGGAATAGAGCAAAAGACACAGGTACAAGCCCATGTACCTATAGCAATCTGATATTTGACAAATGGGTGGAAAACATATGCTGGAGAAGAGACACCTATTTTAACAAATGGTAATGGGAAACCTGGGTATCTACAAGAAGAGGACTGAAATTAGGTCCCCACCTGTCACCCTGTACTAAACTGAAATACAAACCGGAAAACATTGAAAATGCTGGAAGAAAACGCAGGGGAAAAACTTGAACACATAGGCACATGCAAAGTCTTTCTGAATCGGACATCAATAGCTCAACAAATATTATCAAGAATCATTATCTGGGACTGTTATCAAATAGAGAAACTTTTACACAGCAAAACAAATGATCAACAGAGTAAAGAGACAACTACAGAATGGGGGGGAAATCTTTGCTAGCTATTCTTCTGATAGAGTATTAATATCTATAATATATATAAAGAACTTAAAAAAACCCAAAAATCCTAAATAGCCCAATCAATAAATGGGCAAATGAATTAAACAAAATCTTTTCATAAGAAGTCATTGCAATGGTCAAAAGTACATGAAAAAATGTTCCACATCTTTAGCTATTATGGAAAAACAAATCAAAACTATACTGAGATTCCAATATCAATAAGAATACAAGAACCAGTGAATGCTGGTGAGTATGTGGGAGGAAAAGCAACCCAGGAAAACAAAAGAAAAAACGTGATGTGAACATGAGTGACTATCTTCTTTCAGTCCTGATTCCCAACTTTTCTTCTTATTTGCTAACAAGCAAGGATTTACTTCCATTTTCTATCCTCTAAAAAATATGATTTCTACACATTTACTTACCACAATAGAATAAAAGATTTAAAATTTATTATTTTTAAAGTGAAACAAAACCAAGTTAATATCTAAGCATTCATAATACTTTTCCTGTAATCCTGTTTCCTTAGTGTTTCCCACCAAATGGTATCATTCTAAGTCTTACCTCTGTGTTTTCAGTCGCTTCATTTTCTGTCATAAGGTCTGCTAAAGCATAGACAAATCCAAGATCTAACCTGAGATCCATTTCTTGAATCAATACTTTGAAATACCTATGTTACAAAGTAGAAAACAATAAAAAACATTAATTGCACTAAGAATATTGGATGAGAAAAAAGTATTTGATATATATTAGAACTTCGAAACTTAGAATTCTTAAATGAACAAATAAAAAAACACATCATGATACCAATGTTTATAAATAGAGAACCTCTATGTAGAGAAATGCCATAGAGAAATGGAAAAGTAAGCTATAGTATACAGTAATTCAACAAAACATTACACATTAGTAGTAATGAACAAATCATAGCTACATACAACAAAATCAATAAATTTTTAGTATAAAATTTAATTTAAAAAGCAAGTTGCTGAGGTTTGTTTACAGTTTGAAACATTTTTTAGAAAATCAGAAAAAACTGAGAGCTATAAAGCATGGAGGTACACACACACAATATCGGTGTATTTTGAAAAGCAAGGAAATGCAGACCAACTCAGTGATAAGGTGAGACGAATGACATAGGGAGCATCACACAGACAGACATTTCTGCTCACACTCCAGTTCTTAAAATAAGCAGTGAGTGAATATGGAAATAGTATTTTTATCCGTGCTCCTAAAATAATATACGGCCATCACAGGCATTTTAAACACAAAAATAAGGTCGTAAACTAACTCAAGATTTAGCAATAAACTATTCTTAACATCTAGGTGTACTTCATTACACATTGCTCTTTGGCTTTTATAATTTAATATTGAATAGTTAAAACTTTGATTTATCTGAAATCTATAGAGTACAAATCATTCCTATATGTATATATTTTGTTTGTTTGTTTGTTTTGTTTTGTTTTTTTGTTTTTTGAGACAGAGTCTCACTATGTTGTTGTGACTGACCTGGAACTCACTATGTAGCCCAGGCTGGTCTTGAACTCACAGCGATCCTCCTGCCTCAGCCTCCCAAATGCTGGGATTACAGGTGTGCACGACCACACTTGGCTCAAATCATTGAAATATTAAACCAAAACATTAAATGAACATGTAAGAGATGCACGAAAACACTTACTTAATACGTGATATCTGGGAATGTCCTGCAGATCTCATGACAATACTGACATCTGTAAAGGGCTTTGGTGCTATAAAGGTTATAAATATGATTATTCTTATGGACCTTTAAGCCAAAGTTAAGCACACTCTTCCAGTTTAATATATGTTAAACAAAGAAAAATGAAATCACTTACTAAATCAAGTTAATTAAAATTGCTGATATTTTGCTAGGTTCGTTACAATCCTAACTTCAGACTCTAGGACGGTCTTTCAAAGTAACTTCTAAAAGTTAGTGATTTTAAAGTAGAAGTACGCATTAGAATCATCAGGGAAAGTTTGAAAACAGATTCTGGGGCTTATGGAAGACCTACAGGTAAAGGGGCTGACATCTACATAATGATTAAAAGCTTCCAAGCAAACTACATAGAGAGTGCCTCAAACAGTCAGAGTCCACAGTATGAGCTCTAGAATAGGAAGCCAAAGTGGGATGAAATAAAGCAGGGCTGTCGGGAGCCAAAAGAAAGTGGGGAAAAGAGAGACACACAAGAAAGAAAAAAGGTGAAGGAGAAAAGGGTAGAAGAAAGGCTGCCAAGTCATTCTCACCTGAAGAATACAAGAAAGTTTCCCTTGTTAGAAAAGACTCTGAATTTGAACTTCCTCACGGTGTATTTAAAGTTTCTAACAGTCTTTGTATTAGATTTACAAATCAGTAATCTGCTTTTTAAATTAATATTCCTAAAATGTAAAAACAATGTGTGTACATATATATATATATATATACACACACATACATATATATACATATACACACACATATATATATTCATAATGTTTTTCAGTATTCACTTAAAAATTTGTTGAAGTTACTTGAATATTTGTTGGCCCTTTTTCAAACAGCTTAATCTTCTACTAATCCTATTAAAACTAAACATGAGAATAGTTTCTTTTCATATTTTTATAGTAAGATAAAGTGGCTAAGACAACAGTTTTTGTAATAATCTAAATATAAAAACAAACCTGAGTCCATGGTGACAGATTTTGGAGGTCTAATAGGATAAAACACGAATGGGAAAATAGCACCATGAATCTGGTTTTGGATCTAAGAAAATAAAAAACAAGTTGGTATATAGCATATCAATTACACAACGACTAGAACCACCGCATTGAAGAAGTACAGGGACTCAAAAAGTCTAGTCTACCACTGAACTGATGTAGAAAGTAAATAGTCAGTGTGTTCCTTAAATTCTTTCTCCAACTTTTCAGTGTATTTAACACTCTTGTCTTCCACCTTGCCTTCTTCTTTAGGCTTTGTATTAGAAAGAAACTGATTCTGGGATTGTATCTGGTTCTTTATGTTTTGACTATATTTTTTTAGAAAAGCATACCTGTATTCTATAAATCTGAATTCTGAATGATGATTGATGAGCAGATGTGCTATATTCAACTTTTAATGCTGGAAGATAATTTCTTCGGAGAGCTATTACATGTGGTTGCAGAATTTTCATGCTATTACCACTAGGTGTTAAGCGAACCTGAAAAACGAAAAACAAAAAAACAGCAACAGCACTGAATGTCTCTTTTCCATAAATGATTAAAATTAGAAATTTATACCAACCAGCTTTTAAAAAATAATACTAATTAAAACATCAGGCTAAACATCTCATTTGACTTTACTACACCAAAAAATAAAGTGCTGGGGTACAGTTTGGTCTTTGAGCATCTGACTAGTATGTGGCAAGATCCTGGCCTTGCTCCCAGGAGGAAGAGGATGAAAGAAAGAAAGAAAAGTAACAAAAAAATACTGAAATGAAACACTAAAAATGAAATTAATAAAACAAACTTTTTATTTCTCATTAACTGACAAATTAACATCTAATAACTTAAAAGTTTGATTTCTCAACACATATGACCACACATATAAAGGGATATTATGTAAGTTAAGATTAACCATGTTCAATTTGTTTTGTAAGGAAGGCTGATTTCCCCTAACCTTCACTAGTGATTCAAACTTTAACAGATAAAAATTAAGGGCTGGTGATTTAGCTCAGTGGCACCGTGTCAACCTCACAAGTGTAAGGTCCTGAGTTTGATCCCTGGTACAAAAATAAATAAATAATAATAAATAAATCTTCACATCAGTACTTTAAAAATTTACCGAAATGCTGGTGTCCAACTCAATAATCTTGTCTTCTAAAGGTGAAGATTCAGTATATTCCTTAAATTCTTTTTCCAATTTCTCGGTGTGCTTTACACTCATTGGCTTCCATCTTGCCTTCTTCTTGTGCTTTGTCTCCCAAACTACATCAGAACTTATATATGAAAGCAAAAATCAAAGTGCTAATACATAATTTTAAATGGTTTATTAAATAAATTATAGTGTCCAATAAAATTCTGCAATAGCTTCAGCTCATCAGCACATTGAGTTTAAAAATGTAACTTTATTCAACTAATACTTATTCAGTCCCTGTTCAGATACTGTTCTAGTAAAAGAAACAGCAGTGAACATTTCTGCCATTGTTGTTCTTTTTAGTTGGGGAGTGAGACAGTAAATTGTAAACATTTAGTCAATTTTAATGTATAAGAGAGGGAAATCCTTTTGAAAGAAGAAAAAATAACAGAGTACAGAGGAGCCTTGGGATATGTGAAATGGCAGGGGCTGCAGTATTAAAATGAAGTGGTCAACAGAGGTCTCAATGAGAAGGTGAAATTTTATCCACCTTAAAGAGTATGAGGAAATTAAGTAGCAGATAAGGGGATAAGAACATTTTTGGTAAGCAATCAGCTTTAGCAGATACCATAAAGCAGCAGCACATCGGTAGTACATGAAGATAAGCAAGGAGGCTACCATGGCAGGAACATATTAAGAGCAGAAGATGAAGTCAGTCAATGGGCTGCCAATTAACATAAAGCTTTGTAGGTCATTACAAAGAATCTGCGTTTTATTTCAAGTAAGATTAGCAATATGACTTGACAATACTTTGTTAAGAATACATTGTGTATCTGGGTGTGGAGATAGAAAAAGGAGTCACAGCTATAAGCAGAACAACTTTTTTAAAGAAATGCTGAAGGGTCTGACTAGGATGTCACAACTGAAGTAATAAAAAGTCAGATACTATGTGTATTTTGAAGGGAGTTCCAGCACAGAACTTCTGGATGAAATAGATGTGAGGTGTGAAATAGGGTAACTCCAAAGTCTTTGGCCTGAAAATCTAGAAAGGGTTGGTCACAAGTAATTCTTATGACAAAGCACGGTTTGGTAGGGGAAGGAAATATGGAGTTTAGTGTTAATTCATGCAAAATTTAAAAGTTATCTCCTAGATACCTGAGCAGATTTTGTAAAGGCAGTTAGATATCCAGATCTAGAGCTCAGAAAATAGGTTTGGCTGAAAATATATATATAAATAAATTATGGTAATGAAAAATGAAATCAATAATAGCAGGTCTAAGAGCCTCAGAGTACCCAATATGAGAAACTGAGAGGCTGAAAAGGAACCAATGAGTCTGAGAATTTTGAGACAGGAAGGAAAACTAAGATGGTGATATATCCTCTAAGTCAAATAAAAGGAAGTCTATTAAGAGAGGATCTCCATTAAATGTTATCAAGTGAGAACTGATAATTCTACTGGATTTAGCATTGCAGAAGTCATTGGTAATCTTGCCAAGTATTATGACACATTGAAAACTAAACACTGTAGTGGCAAAATAAAAATGGATGAAAGTATACTGGAGATACTGAATATATTAAACTCTTTTCAAATGATATTTCTGAGGACCTTGCCTATAAAGAAAGAAACTGATAGTACGTAAAGAGAAGTGGGCTCAGAAATATATTTTTTGGTTTTTCTTAAATTGAGAGAAGTTAACACTGATGGCAACAATCAGTAGAGAGGCAGAAGTTGTAGACTTAGGACAAAAAGAGGAGGACTGGTGAATAAATTTCCATACATAGGTAAGAGTGAATGAAATATACTGCAAAGTAGAAAAGTGTTAAAAGGGGAGCTCCTAAGATGTATCTATATCAACTCTGGAGAAATATTTTAATTAGTTATCCATGCTTGTAGGTAGGAAGTTATAATATTGGGGGTTGAGGTGGATCTGTGAAAGTTTGCTCTTTATGGCTTCACTTTTCTCAGTAACACTAAGTAGTGAGCTGAGAGAAGCAATGGGGTTTGAGGAGAGGAAAAACGTACAACAGCCTAGGAAAGAAGTTATGAACAAAAGATATTTAACTGTACTAAGATTAAAATGTCTAAAGACCTGACAAAGGGCTGGAGAGGTGGTTCAGTAGAAGAGCACTTTCCAAGCAAGCTCTGGGTTCAATTCCCAGAGGTGGACAAAAATCAATCCTATCAAATAAAAAAAAAATGTACGCTTGGAAATTACTTCACTGTTATTTACGTATTAATTTTACTTAAGTATTTGTTTATTCTTTCCAAAATTTATATTTACTTAATAAATAGAAAGGTGGAGACTATGTATTGGTTATCTTTGCATTCATAAATTTGCCATAGTAGATAACACACAACAGGAATAATAGTATTTAAAAAACTGTTATCTGATATTTTTAATAAAAATTTACATTTTTGAGAAAATACAAATTGTTTTTAATGTTCCTCTTAAAAATGACATTCTGTTTATCTCAAAAAAATATATTTATCTTAAATGTATTTGTAAATGAGAATTACCTTAGTACTGATGAATAGCCAAAAACGAAAAACTGAATATATCATTTTCAGTGATAACTTCTTCATGATTAAGAACTGATTACATTTGCCCAAAACTGAACACATCTAACCTTGTAATGCCGATGTAGGCCACTTCTTGTTTTGTGTAATTGTTGACAAGAGAAATTCCAACATTTTGTAATGCCAGTGCAATTTCTTGCTCTGCTAACTCTGCTTTCTCACTTTCATATGTTGCTTTAAACACCTTTGAATCTTCAGTGAATAAAATAATGCGTTGCAGGCCTTCAAAGAAAGAAACTAAATATATGGTGTTCTTTCCTAAATTTATAGCTGTCATCATATCCTAGAAGAAAACAGTAAAAAAAAAATTAGTTTGGTCCCAACCAACATGAAGTATAGATTCCATATTTGCAAAATGAAAATATTAATAGCAACTATTTTACAAAGCTGGAAACTAAATGAATTTATATTTGTATAATATTTGGAAATGTAAAGTAATCATTGATTTTTAGCTACTTTATAGATTGCCAAATAACTGAATTAATATTTGTATAATACTTGGATATTTACTTCACTGGACCCATTTAATGTTCATTACTGATATAATTTAAGTTAGTAATCATGAAGACAGGTCAACTGTTTAGCTGCTTTAACATCTTAATGAAATCTAACTAACTTTCCTTTACGGGTTAATCAGTAACAAAGTATTATTTTCTTTGCTTCATTCTAAGGCTACAGAAAGGTACTATGTGTTTAAAGTTGTTTCACAAACGGGGTGTGGTGGTGCATATCTGTAATCCAAACACTGCAAGACTGAGGAAGGAGGATCTTAAATTCACACCTAGCCTGGGCAACTTAACAAGAGCCTGTCTCAAAACAAAAAATGGAAAAAGAATGAGTGTCCAGCTCGGTGCAAAGGCCCTGGGTTCAATCCTTAGAACTGAAAAGAGGGCAGGGGGTAGGGGGCAGGGCAGGACAAAAATTGCTTTAGTCTGAAAGTTCTATTTCTTTACACAGCTGAACAAGGCAAGATAAACAAATCTGATGTTTGTTACATATTCTATAAAGCAATGATACTTAACACTGGTTAATTAAGCAGAAAATCATTCTATAATCAGAGTATCAGGGTTTTGAATTTCAGTAACAAGTTACATGCCGTAAACTGGAGTAATTAAGAGTCAACCATGAAGACAATGGAAAAATATCATCAATATGCTGAAACTCAGAACCCAAAACTCCTTACGAGCAAAAAAAATCATCAATTTTCAGTGACGAAAAGTACACAAAATAAAATGCTTACAGACTACTAATGTTCATCTCCAAAAGAGACTGACTCAAGGAAATTCTACTGAAGGCACTACCCTGTAGCAAAAGAAAATGACCCAAGATGAAGGTTTAAAGCAAAAGAAAAATATTACGCAAATTTTCCTATGAAAGGAAAAACAACTTATAAAATTCAATAACCAGCTGCAATAAAAACTTTTGGCAAACAAAGATTAAACGAGAAGTTCTTTAATTTCTTATCCAACTTTTTTTTCTGAAAAAATTTAGTAAAACTTATAACATGTAAAGTTGGAGGCATCAAATTTAAGATCAGAAAATAAAGGCAAAAATATATCTGCAGTCATCATTTTTATTCAACAATATATAAACATTCCAGCCAGTTGAATAAGGAAAATGAAATGAAAGAAAATAAAGTTTTATTATTTGTGTTCTGTCCATACAGAAAAATTTAAAGAAATATTTAATATTAATTTTTAAAAAAGCTCACTGAATCTGATTATTAAAAATATTGTGAATTTCTGGGTTGGTAATTGATGACCAGATAGTCATCTCTCTTGCTCAAAAAAAAGAAAGAGCTAGACAAAATATAAAAAGTAAAACACGTCTGAAAGGCTAGAAAAGCAGTAAAATTGTAAAATTAGTAAGAATGGGACTAAGATCTAAAAGGCAAAGAACCTTGAGAACTTCGTATTTGGAGTGGCTTTCTCTAAAAATTAACTGCCAATTACAAAAGTAGAGGAAAGCTGCAAGATTAAGAACATCAGCTGGGTATCAGGTAGCCTATGGTATAGGGTGAAAGATAAAGATCTACTTTCATTCTTTTGCCTGTAGATAACTAGTTTCTCCTAGTCCATTTATTGAACTACATCTTACTGTCTCTTCTTCATTGTGTTTTGATACCTTTATAAAAAAAACTGCTGGCAGTAAATGTGTGAATTTACTTTTGAGTACTCTCTTTTGTTCCACTGAACTATGCATCTGTCTTTATGCCAATAACACATTACTTGTATTAATATAGGTTTGTAGTATATTTTGAACTCAGGTAGCATAATGCCATAATGTTTTTTTTGGCTTAAAATTGCTTTGACTATTCAAGATATTCTGTGGTTCTACAAAATTTTTTTTCTGTTCTTATAATTTTTGGTATTTTGATAGAAATTGCTTTGAATCTATACACAATTTTAGTAATATGAACATTTAACAATATTATCATAATACATGAACAGTAGATATCTCCTCATTTGTTTCTGATTTGTTTCATCAACGTTTTACAGTTTTCAGTGTAGGTATTTTACATCCTTGATTATACTTGTTTCTTTTCTGTGGTAGCTGTTGTAAATGGGATTGTTTTCATAATTTTTTTCAAGTAGTTCAACTATTCTAGAAACATCACTTGTTTTTGCATGTTGCTCCTGTAACTAGGCTGAATGCTTATTACTTTTAACTGGGTTTTTTTTTGGGGGGGTGGAATTTTTAAGTTTTAAAAAAATTATATGAGATAATTCCTACAAAACAGGTACAATTTAACTTCTTTCTATTCTGGATGTCCTTTATTATGTTTGCCTAACTGCCCTGGCTAGGACTTCTAGTACTATGCTGAAGAGGCAAAAGTAGGAATCTTTGAGGAAAAGGTCTTAGCTTTTTCCTGTTTGTTGGGTTTGTCATATCTGGTCTTTGGTATGTTGAGATACAACCCTTCTACACTTACTTCTTGAGAGTTTTTATCATGAAAGGCTGTTGAACTTTGTCAAATGCTTCTTGTGCATCTACTGAAATAATTACATGGATTTGCCCTTCATTCTACTAATTTAATGTATCATGTTTATTGATTTGCTTATGTGAAAACCATTCTTGTATCTCTGTGATAAATTTAATTGTAACAAATGATCTTTTACTGTGCTTTAAAATTCATCTGACAAGTATTTTGTTATGAATTTTTGCATCTATTTTTTTAACGGAGATAATTAGAATGCAGTTTTCTTTTTTTGCTGTCTTTATTCGGTTTTGGTATCAGGGTAATGTGGCTTTGTAGAATGAGTTTGGAAGTTTTCAATATTTTCAGAATAGTTTGAAAAGAATTGGTAATACTTTCCTTAAATGTTTAGTGGAATAAAGTCATCAGGTTCTGGACATTTCCATGACAATAGATTTTTTATTATTGATTCAAATCTTGTTATTAGTCTGCTGAGATTTTCTCTTTCCTTCACAATTCCATCTTGTTAGGTTTTGTGTGTTCAGAAATTTACCCATTTCTTCTAGGCTATTCAATTTGCTAGCATGTAATTGTTCATAATAATCTTAAGATTCTTTGTATTTGTTGTGCTGGTTGTAATGTTGCCTTTTCCTATCTGATGGGAAAAGTCTAGCTAAAGTTTAATTTTGTTAATTAAAAAAAAAAACAAGTCTGTTCAATTTCATTAGTTTAAAGAAATGCAAATTAACACCAAAATGAGGTATCTTCTCACAACAGTTAGAATGACTTTTATAAAAAAGACAAAAGGCGAGTGTTGGAGAGTATACACAGAAAATAGACTCTTCTCATACACCATTGGGGATAATATAATGTAGTACTCCATTATGAAAAATAGAAGGTTCCTGAAAAAACTAAACATAGAACTACCATATAATCTAGTAATCTCAGTTCTGTATATATCATTATCCAAAAGAACTGAAGTCATTGTGTCAATAATCAATAAGTTCACTGCAGAATTACTCATAATATTCAAGATACAGAAACAACCTAAGCAACCATCAATGATGGATGAAGAAGGAAATGTAGCATATATGCACAGTGGAATTACTATGGAACTTTAAAAACTTTAAATTTAAAAAATTCTATCATTTATGATAATGGATGAATTTGGAAGACATTGTGTTACATGAAAGAAATAAGCAAGCACAAAAAGACAAATGCCACATGATCTCATTATGTAGAGTATAGTGAGATTAAATACAGAGGTAGAAAGAATTGTGGATACAAGAATCAGGAGGAAGCAGTGAAAGAAAAGGGATTGGAAAATCCCGAACAAAGAAAAAGGAGCAAAAGAAAAGATAGCAGGAATGGGTTTTGAGATCAACTGCACAAGCAGGATGACCATGGTAAAGGGTAATATATTGCATACATTAAAATAACTAAGAATTAGTTTCAAATCTCAACAACAAAATGATGGATAGTGATGAATATGTTGACTACTTTTTAAAATTTCATCATGTCATATTAACATATATTAAAACCTCAATGTACCCTGTAACTAATTACGACTAAGCAAAAATTTTAAAAAATCACTTAAAAAATGGACGCTATGACACGGTAGGCAGTACAGCTTTAAGCTTCTTTTACTGTGATGATGACTGTAGGTTTCTTGAAGGAAATTTATAAGCTACACACTCATGGGTGGTTTTAAGAGCTATGCTTCCAGGAAGATGGCAGAGCAGTAAACAGCAACAAATAAGCTTCTGTAAGATTCAGAATCCAGACACTGGAAAATAACAACTAGGGGAAGAAAAGAAGGAGAGAGGTAGATTCTTGAGACCCAGGTGGAGCCTACAGAAAAACTGAAGAGACAGACCAAAACTCAGAAAAAGGAAGGGAAAATCTATACTTTCTACCTGGCTCAAGAGAAAGAAAGACGGAATCTACAGAGCCACAGTGAAAGCGGAAGACCCCAGAGGCCCACAGGAGGATACACCACCAGTGGAATGGAGTGGTGGAAGCAGAATTCTACAACAGCTGGTCAGTGAGCCAGTCCAAGTAAATGCCACATTCCCTGGAGAAATTGCTTGATCTGATGCCATTCTAGGTAGGAGACAACTGAACTTGGGACTCACAGCAGCCACAGAATGGCAAACATTAATTAATATGAAAAATCAAATAAGCACTAATACAATTATAATGCATGACCTCAATACCCCACTGTCACAAATAGATCAACTAGACAAACAACAACAACAACAACAACAAAACAAACAGAAACATCAGAATAAAACCAAACCTTTGAACAAATGGACCTAGTAGATACTTACAGTGTGTTCCAACCAACAACAGAATACATATTCTCAGCTGCACATGAGACATTTTCTAAAACAGGCCATGTACTAGCTCAGAGAACATGCTTAAATAAATGCTTAGGAATTAAAATTATCCCATACATAGTATAAGATCATAGTGCAAGGAAATCAGAATCTATGGCAAAAGAAAGCACAAAAATGGCATAAATACATGGAAATTAAATAACACTCTCCTTAACATCCAATGGGTCACAGATGAAATAAAAGAAAAAATTAGGTAGTTTGTACAATTCAACAATAATGCTAACATGACATACTGGAACTTATGGGATGCAATGAAAGCAGTCCTATAAGCAAAGTTTATAGCAGTGAATTTATGCATCAGAAAAACAGAGCAAGCTCAAATACAAAACCTAATGTTGAACCTTAAAGTTACAGATAAGGAAGAATGTTAAACCCAAAGCTCATGCAAGGAAGAAAATTACAAAGATCAGAGCAGAAATTAATGCAATTGAGACTAAGAAAGCAATACAAAGAATCAATGAATCAAACAGTTGGTTCTTTGAAAAATTAAATAAAAAAATAAACCCTTAGTAAACTTATCAAAAGACTCAAATCCATGCAATTAGGAATGAAAATGGCAAAAATCACAACACATCTTGCAGAAATCCAGATCATTAGAATCTACTTTGAGTACTTGTATTCTAGTAAGATGCAAAATACAGAAGAAATGGACAGATTTCTAGATACACATAAATTACCAAAGCTGAATTAATAAGATGTAAAAATTTGAACTAATCCAGTATCAGTCAATGAAAAAAGTAATTAAAAACTATCAACAAAGAAAAGTCTAGGTCCTGATGGATTCACTGCTGAATTCTACAAGAACACTTTTCAAACTCTTTAAGGAATTGAAAGAGGAACAATACTCCCAAAGTCATTCCTGGAAGCAAGGATTATCCTGACACCAAAACCACAGAAAGACCCAAAGAAAAAAGAATTGCAGGCCAATTTCTCTAGCATAGATGCAAAAATCCACAATAAGATAATACAAACAGAATGCAGCAAATCATCACAGATTAAACACCATGACCAACTAGGATTCATTCCAGAAATGCAGGGATTGTTCAACATATGCAAAGCAATAAATTTAATACACCACATTAACAGAACAAAGGACAAAAGCCACCTGATCATTTCAATAGATGCAGCAGAAGCACCTGACAAAGACCAAATGCATTCATGATAAAAACACTAAAAAATATTTGAACAGGAAGTCTTTATTTCAATTTGATAGAAGCCAACAGCTAACATCAAACTAAATGGACAAAAACTGAAAGCTTTCACTTTAAAATCAGGAACAAGACAAAGATTCCCACTGTCTTAGTGTTCCTGTTGTGACAAAATTCCTGACACCCAAAGCTAAAGGACAAAAAGTTTATTTCAGCTTACAATTATACAGATTTCAGTTCATAGGTAGGGTGGCATGGCAGAGAGGCACTGACGAGGAGAAACACTACATGTTCATGTCAAAGCAGGCAGAAGGTAGCAAGCAGCAAGCAATGTCAGTAGAAGCAGTTGCAGCTTCATTCTGTCCCTTTATATTCTATCCAGGCTCTATGCCTATTGATTAGTGCTGACTACACCAAGGTGGGGCATCCTTAATCCTCCCATCACACACCCTAGATCCAGCTACCTCCAAAACCCCCACCTATGGCTGCTTGAGGCTTTTTTGAGGAGGAACATCTAGATACAATATGTAACACCCACTATCATTACTCCTGTTCAATATAGTTCTGGAATTAGCTAGAGCAATTAGATAAGAGAAAGAAATACAAGGAATATATATATACAAAAGGAAGAAGTTATCACAAATGACATGATAATGTACATAGAAGACCCCAAAAACTCCATCAAAAGACTTCTAGATTTAATAATCAAATCAGTAGCATAGCTGGATACAAAGTCAACACTCAAGAATCAATAACATTCCTGTTCATAAATAATTAAACTCACTGAGAGAGAAATTAGGGAAACAACATCTTTTATAATAGCACTGAAAAAAATAAAATACTTAGGAATTGATTCAACAAAGAAAGTTAAAGACCTTGATATTAAAAACTACATTACTTGGAAAAAGATTATCAGAAAATGAAGATATCCCTTGTTTTTGGTTAAGATGAGCCAATATAGTGAAAATGGCCATATTTCCAAAAATTATTATACATACTTAATATAATCCTGATCAAAATATGAAAAGTATCTCTCAAAGAATCAGTGAAGACAATCCTAAAATTCATTTGGAACAAGAGATCTAGAATAGCAAAAGCAATTCGGTACAACAAAATCAGGGGCATCACAATCCCGGACTTGAAATTATACTACAAAACCACAGTGATAAAACAGCATGGTATTGGCAACAAAACAACCCTCAAGTATCAGTGGAACAGAATAGAAGATGCAGAAACAACTCCAAACACACTCAGCCACCTTACTTTTGACAAAGTGGCCAAACACCTTCACTCCCAGAAAGACAAGTCAATTTAATAAATGGGTCTGGAAAAACTGTTTTTCTACATGCTGAAGATTAAAACTAGACCCGTATCACCATAACTAAACTAAAATTAAAAAGAATCAAAGATCTAAATTTTTTCTCATTACTTTTATAGGTACATTAAAAGCAAACGATACAGTTACATTTATCATTGGGATCTTGTACCTTTACATGATGTATCATGGTGCTTACTTTTTCCCCAAACCCCCTGCCATCCCTTCATCCCCCCTCACCCTTCCCTATTTACAAAGATTTCCATTTTTTCTTTTCCCTATTTCATTTCCCTTCCCCTGCTCACTTCCCCTTTAGACATTTTCACACTCCCAGTGATACCATTTGAACCTTATTTACACTTATAGTTTTTTACACCAGAGAAATTATTCGGTACTCAAGTGTGTCCTATTTATTTCACTTAAGAATATAACCTAATTTAGCTATAAATATTTCTAGTTACTCATTCTTTATGGCTGAGTAGTATTCCATTTTATAGGAAAAAAAAAACACACATCTTCTTTATCCAGTCTCTAAATAAACAGAAACCGTAACTGTTATGAAAGAGAGAATAGGTAGAACTCTTGAAGACATAGACATAGACATAGGCAAAAATTTTAAAAACAAAACCCTGATTGCACAGGAAATATCACAAAGAATCAATAACTGGGATCTCATTTGATTAAAAAGCTTTTGCACAGCAAAAGAAACCACCAATAGAGTAAAGAGACAACCTACAGAGTGGAAAAAAATTTTTGCCAGCTGTTCCTCAGAGAAAGTACTAATATCTAGAATATATTGAGATAAAAAAATCAGATTCCCCCCTCAAATTTAAAGACCCAATCTAAAAATAGGAAACTGAAATGAATAGATACTTGTCAGATGAAATGCAAATGGCAAATAAATATATGAAAAAATGTTCAACAACACTGGTCATTCTAGAGATACAAATTAAAGCAACTTAGATTCCATTTTACTCCAGAAAGAATGGCTATTATAAATAAATCAACCAATAACAAATGCTGGCAGGGCTACTAGGAAAAAGGAACCCTTCTCCACTCTTGGTGGGAATGCAGACTGGTGCAACCATTGTGGAAATTAGTATGGAGATTTCTAAAAACATTAAAACTAGAAGTTTCATTTGACCCAGCTATCCCCCTTGTTGGTATCTTCCTGAAAGAATAAAAAGGACTATACTACCAGTAATATATACTCATCTATGCTTATATAGCAGCAATCTATAACAGCTAAATCTTGCAAACACCCCAAAAGACTATCATCTGATGAATGCACAAAGATGATGTGTTTTTTTTAATACAATGAAGTACTACTCTGCCATAAAGAAGGATGAACTTGAGACATCTCTAGGCAAATGAATGCACCTTGGGACCATAGTCTTACATGAAATAAATTGGACAAATGTTTCAGTATTGAACTGTTTCTCTGATGTGAGAAACTAAAAGGGTAAATAAAGGCTAGAATGTATAAAAGATATTGTGAAATACGAAGAAAATGTTCAAATGGGAAAGGGAACTAGGGAGGGGAGAGGGACTAAGGAAGGAAAGGAAAATAAAAGGAGACTAGAAGGAAAAAAGTGGAAACAAAGCATTTGCAAATAAGGAAGGGAAGATGGGTTTAAGGGAGGGGAGGTGAATGGGAAAAAGAATTAAGATATATCATGCACAAATTCACTATGATGAATGTTATCATTGTATATATCTAAAATATACCAATAAAACTAATTTTAAAAAGAAAAAACCAAAAAAAAACATCAAATATTTAGATCTTTAATCAGCTTGGATTTTTAGCTTAGTGCATGGTGAAAGATAAGGGTTTAGTTTTAATCTTTGGCAGGTTGAAATTCAGGTTTTCCAAAACCATTTATTAAAGAGGCTATCTTGCCTCCAGTGAGGATGGTCAGCTCCTCTGTCAAAGATGAGAAAAAAAAAACCAAATATTTAGATCTTTAATCAGCTTGGATTTTTAGCTTAGTGCATGGTGAAAGATAAGGGTTTAGTTTTAATCTTTGGCAGGTTGAAATTCAGGTTTTCCAAAACCATTTATTAAAGAGGCTATCTTGCGCCCAGTGAGGATGGTCAGCTCCTCTGTCAAAGATGAGGTAGCTGAGTACACCTGGAGTTGTTTTTGTATCTTCCAGTCTGTTCCACTGATCCTCAGATCTGTTTCTTTG